>NC_056729.1:662069670-662257170 GCF_019279795.1 Protopterus annectens
CCATGACTTTAGAAGCCCAAACACATGGTCTATGATATTGCTACTTTCTTTATCTTATTATGGCATTCTTCTGCGGGTGTGTGCATTTCTGATGGGTGTCATTATCCACAGTTCCAGAGAGTGGCCAGCATCCTTCCGAAAATGTCCCTGTGAGATGTTCCCCCCTAGCAAACATCTGGTACAGCTGTGATGTGTGCCAGATATGGGAGTCATGATAACTGCCAGGGTAGCCAGCAAACACATTCATGATAATCCCCTGGGCAGTGCACATGACTTGGCAGCTGATGGAGTGGGTATTCCTTGCAGTTAACATAGATTCTACCCTGCTCACCAGGTGGTGCCTTGTTGTATACACGAGTGCAATCTATGGCACCTAGTACTTCAGGGTTATGTGTTACACAGTAGAACTGTTGCATATTGCTATTCCTCACCTCAGGGGACACGGGAAAGGATATATGCTCACTGGCATGTGGGAGCATAGCATCCAGGAACTGGTGGAGTATCCTGGATGCAGATGCCTGTGACACCCCCATCATGTCCCTAGTTGGTCTTTGAAAAGTACCTGTAGCTAGTATCCTAAAGGCTGCACATACCTTAGTTTCAGCTGGTATGGGTTTTTCTCTGTTAGCTCTGGCTCTGAGTTGAGGGTGGCAGAGCTTAGTGAGTTCTTGTAATATGTCCCTGTCCACCCTGTAGTGGTCTAGAATTTCCAACTCATGTAGCTCCTGGAAGGTTACCCTGGGCCTGAACACTCTTCTCCTTCTTGACGTAAGCACTGGCTTCAGCCTCTAGCACTTACAGATATAGAATAGCTGCAGCAGCCCCTAGCATTATCTCAGTTAAAATTTCCAAGTCTCTACACAAATGGTTCAGAGTACTGAGGGAAAATCAGAATGTAGGGTATATGCATGCTTTATACAGTTCTGAAGTAGGTCCACCATGTGGGATTGGCTATTTATGATGCAGTTCACCTGCTTAGGATCTACTTGACATGATTTAAAGGCCCTACTTTAGTGTGTGATGCTGCACTGTGCACAGTGTACTGCAGCATAGCTATGCAAAACTGTATATTATTTGAATACATCCGGTTTCCATCCTTGGCCATTGGTGGTCAGGTCATGCGAACAAGTTAAACTACAGCCAAACTGCTTGCAGCAAGTGCCGTGCTGCACAACCATGCGTACTAAGCACAAAAAAATCCTATAAGTGACATGACATACCCCTCTGATGTCATCCACATCCAGTGAAAATATAAAGACTATGTAGGAGCCTATACAAAGTGGATATCCATACACAGTTGCTCTCTTTAGCAATTCAATACATCCACAGCATTTACCCCTCATTTGCATAATATTTGTGCTGACAGCAAGAAACTACATGGTTCATAGCTGTGTAAGCTGGTTAACAGCACAAATGTACAATTGTGCAGACGAGATGTAAGGTCTTGCAGTACATTTGTTGAGAGTACATTATATAGTGTTCTTTTACATTTTTTAATGTTTATATTAAGCATGTTTGCACAATGCAGCGCATAGCACAAACAAGCGGCAGTTTAAAAAAAAATATTAATTTGACATAATTCCTGCTGTCAGACATCCACCGTTTATGATTTGGACATTTATGTATGGGATCTTACCTTTTTAGGGGAATTATGTCCATATTTTGGACTTTTACATCCCCTCCTTCAGTGTCGACTCCTGTATGCAGAAAATTTCTGCATACACTAACACAGACACGGACTCTATACAGATGCATTACGGGATGCTGGATTGCTCCACCTGCTTAATTTGCATATAATTCAGCTACTTAAGGCAAAATTTGTATTTCATGAAAGGTTTCTTAGATGTGCATGCATGCTTATCATTGTGCAGCCCATGCATGAAGTTTATTGAATCTAAAATTGTTTACGCCTCTGTGACAGGAAAAACTTTCATGGAAGCTTTATTGAATTACCCTGAATGTCTACTCATATATATATATACACACACACACACACACACACACACACACACACACACACACACACACACACACACACACACACACACACACACACACACACACACACACACACACACAATTTCATCCTCAGATGTTAATTTAAAAAAAAGAAAAAGCAGAATACTATTGTAGCTTTTTCTTCTCCCTCCCCCTCCAGCTTTTCTTTCCTTTTATTAACTGCCCAGATTTTGGAAATATTGCTGCAGAGTACCTTTCAAAACAAAAACAAATAATATAAAACAATAATGCAATATGTTATGAGTTTTATATCTTTTATTGTTTAATAAAAACTTGCTGATAGACTGCCTGTTGCAGCCAATGCTCAACATTTCTCTACAAGCAGGCAGAAACATAAATAGGTATGCATTCACACACACATAAACACATTTCTATTTTTTATTTAATTTTTGTTTTAAATTTACACTTGCTAAACAGCAAAATTACTTTTTACAGAGTATGAGAAAAGTCATCCATTTGCTTTTTCAAATGTCCAATCTACACAGAAGCTTAATATGTTACCATGAAGTGGCAGACTTGTTTTTTAGTGTGCATTATCTGTACATTAACACTTTGCAGGAAAACGTTCATTCACCACACAGGCTGGCTCTGTACGTCACCCATTCTCTAATAGGAATTAATATAAGTTAAGATCATAGCATCACTATTCGTTAATGGGTTTAAAAAGTTGATGTTTCACTCCAATCTGAATTCTTGAAACATAGGCCAATTACAGATCTAACTATCACTGTGGCTATTCTTTCTTATTACAAATCACAGTCATCTATAGGGGTGGCATTTCATTTTCCTAGAGCTTTTATAACTTCTCTTTGAACTCTATATACTAACCTTAAAATTGGAATTATATTAATGGTCGTTGCTCTAATTATATTTTAATAAAAATGGGGTTCATTTTTTATATATATATATATATATATATATATATATATATATATATATATATATATATATATATATATACATACACATACACAGTGGATATAAAAAGTTCACACACCCCTGTTAAAATGCCAGTTTTTTTGTGATAAATATGTTAGGGGAAAAATATAAAAAATAAAAAATGTACAAAATGCTGGTGGCATAAGTGTGCACACCCTTAAACTAATACTTTGTTATGTGTGCACACCCTTAAACTAATACTTTGTTGAAGTACCTTTTGGTTTAAATACAGCATTCATTCTTCTTGGGTCCACACCTGCCATCAACTAAAGAGACTCTGATTAACCCCAAATAAAGTTCAGCTGTCCTAGTAGGATTTTACTGACATTAACTCAGTTGCCTGCTACAGCAAAAGCCATAGTTCGCAGAGAGCTTACAAAGCATCAGAGGGATCTTATTGTTCAAAGGTATCAGTTGGGAGAAGGGCAGAGCTTACAAAGCATCAAAGGGATCTCATTGTTGAAAGGTATCAGTCAGGAGAAGGGTACAAAAATGTCCATAGCATTGGATATGCCATGGAACACAGTAAAGACAATCATCAAAAAGTGGACAAAATATGGGACAACAGTGACGTTGCAAAGAACTGGACGTCCCTCCAAAATTGATGAAAAGACAAGGTGGAAACTGGTCAGGGAGGCTGCCAAGAGACCTACAGCAACACTGAAGGAACTGTAGGAATTTCTGGCAAGTATTACTTGTGTACCACATGTGACAACAATCTCCCTTATTCTCCATATGTCTAGACTATGGGGTAGGGTTGCAAGACGGAAGCCTTTTCTTACACAAAAAATATCCAGGCCTGGCTAACATTTGCAAAACAATGCATCAAGTCTACTAAAAGCATATGGGAAAATGTGTTATGGTCTGATGAGACCAAGGTTGAACATTTTGGCCGCAATTCCAAAAGGTATGTTTGGCACAAAAACAACACTTTGCATCACCAAAAGAACACCATCCCCACGGTGAAGTATGGTGGTGACAATATCATACTTTGCAGTTGCTTTTCTTCAGCTGGAACTGGGGCTTTAGTCAAGGTGGAGGGAATTATGAATAATTCCAAATACCAGTCACTTTTGGCTCCAAACCTTCAGGCATCTGCTAGAAAGCTGAAGATGAAGAGGAATTTCACCTTTCAACATGACAATGACCCCAAGCATATAACACAGCAAAAGAATGGCTTCACCAGAAGAATAGTAAAATTTTGGAATAGCCCAGCCAGAGCACAGACCTAAATCCAATAGAAAATCTGTGGGGTGACCTGAAGAGGGCTGTGCACAAGAGATGCCCTCGCAATCTGACAGATTTGGAGCACTTTTGTAAGGAAATGTGGGCAAATATTGCCTAGTCAAGATGTGCCATGTTGATAGACTCCTACCCAAGAAGACTGAATATTGTAAATAAATCAAAAGGTGCTTCAATAAAGTATTAGTTTAAAGGTGTGCACACAAAACAAAGTATTAGTTTAAGGGTGTGCACACTTATGCAACCAGTGTATTGTACATTTTTTATTTTTTATATTTTTTCCCCTAACAGATTTGTTTTTTAATTGAATTGTACAGGTTATAGGTCACATTAAAGATGGAAAAATTTTGAAATTATTTATTGTAGTCTCATTTTTTCTATCACAAAAACCTGGTATTTTAACAGGGGTGTATAGACTTTTTATGTCCACTGTATATAATTATATTTTAATAGAAAAAAAGGAGCACGTCTGTCTCCTTATTTATTTAATATATATATATATATATATATATATATATATATATATATATATATATATATATATATATATATATATATATATATATATATATCTAGCGAGAGAGAGAATCACTTCTTATGCATCTACAATTACTCCCTTCACATTCATTTCTTATTTTAAAGGTGTTCTGTTACCCTCAGCAGCTTTTACTGATGATATCTTTGTATCACTGAAACACTAAACTTTAAAAATCTGTCCAACAACACCACGAAAGCATGGACACCAAAACTAGTACTTTCATTCACTTTATTTAACGTGAACTTCTTTAGAAAACTCGAACTCCACCCTCACAAGCATTTAAATAATAAAATATCCTGTCACATGATAAGTAATGTCATAAAAGCAATACATTTCTAATTTCAAATACATAAAAAAATGTACATAAAAGTGCTACTTTTTTGAAAAAAAATGTGTATATATATATATATATATATATATATATATATATATATATATATATATATATATATATATATATATATATATATATATGTGTGTGTGTGTGTATAAAAAGCTACATTGTTTAAATATTAATGCTTAATCTGCAAAAAACACTTGATATTAATAGTGTCATTCAAATAGGGTGCACTATCTGCCCCAAGATGAACTTGCCAGAGAGAGTCTTTACATTCCAAAAGTGTCTTACAATCACCCATAAATACCTCTTGACCAACACTATCTACAACAGAAAAAGAGGAATTCTTAAAGTCAACACATGCAATGGAATGCCTAGCTAAAGCATTGGTTTGTTCTTTTTTTTCTAATGGCTAAAACATGTTCACAAATTCTTCTTTTTAAACATCTAGTTGTCATTTCAATATAGTAACTAGGACATGAAAGACACTGTGCAACATATACAACCATCTCACTATTGCATGGGTAATAACTTTGCGACCAATAAGTCCTTTTGATGTGATTAAACTTTACTGATGAAGAATTGCTAATGTATCTGCACTGTTTACAGTTAAGCATAAATACCTTTAGTTGACATAAAGTTAACTAAAGTATCAGCCTTGTTTTGGCTCCATGTTCCAATAACTTTTAATGTTCTTGTTTTTTCTGAAAATAAAATTGGGTCGCATACCAATCACTTTCACAAGATCCTGGTTATCCAATAATATTGTCTATAGTAGACAATATCTCATTAGTTATAGGCAAAGTAAATGCACAAGAAAAATTATTGTTGTTATTTAATGCATATTTGTCATATCCACTATTCTGTGTTGAAACCTGGACTTGACCCAACAGAATTGGGCAGGCCTTTCCCTCTCTTAAGACAAGAACTTCATTTTCAATAAGTTTTATCCATGACCTATCATAACCTCTTGCCTCAAAAAATAACCTTAAGGTCTCCATTTCTTTTGTAAAGGTGGCATCTAATGATGTTAACCTACTAAGTCTAATCAGTTGCCCCTTTACTTCTCCTTTTTTCATGTGAAATGGGTGTAGGCTGTCCTTGTGTAGGTACTGAGTAACAAATACTGATTTTCTATAAATGTTACTAATGAACCTTCTGGATTCTTAACTATGAATAGGTTCATAGATTAGTACTAGGCTAACTGCCCGACTCAAACCCTGCACCTTGATATGGTCGAAATCAAAGGTCAAATTTAAGTCCAAGAAGTTCAAACTGTGACCAAAGCTACCTATCGTAAATCTCAGAAAATCTGTAGAGCCTTTAAGGTAGGACACAAAATCACCAAATTCCTCAAAGGTGCTATTTCATAGGAAAAACAAATCATCAATGTAATGACGATAGACCAAAATAGTCTTATCAAAAACACTGTTGATAAGGTATTTGCTTTCCCAGTTTGCCATCACAAAGTTAGCAAATGCTGGGGCAACCCTTGCCCCCATAGCTACCCCTGATGTTTGCTTATACAGTTGGTTGTTAAATTTGAAAAAAATTGTTGTCCAACACCAATTCCATGAGAGTACAAACAGTACTAATTTTAGAATTACTAAAATCGCTGTTGCTAACTAAATGATCTCTAAGGTGGTCTACACCTACTTCTTGGTCAGTGCAGGTATAAAGGGAAACAACATTCAAAGATGCAAAACACAATTGTTCACCTTGCAATTTTAGATCTCTTCATAGGTTCATAGGTTCATAGATTAGTACTAAGCTAACTGCCCTTGCGAGCCATTTTAAGCCTAGCCAATTATCCCTTGTGAGACTCAAACCCTGCACCTTGTGTTTGTAAGGCAAACACCTTAACCATTAGGCCACCCTCCCAGCCCTTAGTAGTTCCAACAGGTGCCATGAATCTTTTAAATAATATTTAGAGGCCCGCATAATTGGATTCAAAATAAAATCCCACCAAATGGAAAACGTTTCTGTTTTAGACTTAGCAGCAGATATTATTGGTCTAAAAGGGGGATTGGCACTGTTTTTTTGTACTTTTGGAATACCAAAAAGAATCGCCATTTTTGGATGTTCAACTTGTAAATATGTATAGCTTTGATGATCTATTTCCACTTGACAAAACATGTCAAATAAACATGTATTCAACCTTAAATAACTGACTTTAATAAAAACAAAATCAACTTTTTTGTAGGTCCCTTCATCCTTCAACATTTCCTCTATACATTTTATATAATAACTTTGATCCATTATTATTATTTTTCCACCTTTATTGGCTCTCATAACCCTCAATTGTTTGTTATCACATATGGTTTTTAGTGCCTCTTGTTCTAAATCAGTCAAGTTGTGAATGTTCCTATCAGGTTTTATTTTTCTAAAGCCTGATTCACACAGCTTTTGTAACACTTGGAGTGTGCTTAATAGAGGTGGATTGTAGGTACTTGTTTTTTAGGTCCTTTTGTACCCTTAGCCTGAACATCACGGTTAACATCATGCATTATATACTTTAAATTCAACTTCCTTAAAAAAGCCTAAAGTCTACAATGACTCTAGCTAAATTCATGGAGTTCCCAGGAATGAAGGAAAAACCTTTCTTTAAAACATTAAATACAGATTCTGACAAACCCACCTTAGAAAGATTTAAAATTTCTATATCATATAGGGTGGTATCAGATCTGGTTACCATTTGTTTTTGTTCCTGCCACTTCCCTTCCCTTTGTTCTGCACTACTTTGGACCATGTTGGTCCCCATTTGCTTCCCTGTTGGTCCACTAAAAAAGGACCCCCATTTTTAGAAGAGCTAGCCCCTTCTATAACAGATGTGTTGACCACTTGATTAAGATTTTGGGCTTGTAGTATTTGTACATTTTCAACATTGAAATATTATTTCAACTTCAGTCTGTCAGATGCAGGATCCATGCTGTTTCCTTTCCCTGAGGGAGATAAGGATCTCTGCTGGGGACGCTTCTCTTTTTCTTCTATTTTGTGACTAGACTTTTTTTTTCATGTCATCAAAGAGGGGAAAATATGACTGTAGGAGGCAAAATCCTTACAAAGACAATCACTGCAAGTGTGTTTTTTTTTTGTCTTGGAGCTACCCATAGTTACAAAGACTGCTCTATTTGTCAGGCATTCATTCCTAAAAACATTCATAGCAGATTATCTTCTTTAAAAATTTATCTAGAGAGTCAGGGGCAAAAGGAACTTGTACAGGGTACAATGGCATCCAATATTTCTTGCTCATATATATCCCTGCTTTGCCAAACTAGAAACTTAAAAAATCCAAGCCTGAAGCTTTAGCTATCCAGTCATACCTGGACATCTCTGCAGTGCCTTTTGATAAGTCCTTTGACTGTCTGTGTTCCTTAATTGTTCCCTCTATTAAAAATTGAAGGCTGATAGTGTACTCCCACAACTGCTTCCTGACTGAGATATCCACTGCTGGTGAGAAAGGGAAACCTCTGCTTATTACTTCAGAGGGACTTAAGGACATACATCAGATTCTTGTCAAGGAAGAAGTACCTTACTTTTTAATAGAGGTATGTCAGGCCTCAAAGCCACTCTGTTATGAGTGAGCAGACGTCCCTGCCAAAATGAAGCAGTAAAACAGATATACATCTTCTTCTCAACAGATGTCTAAAGACCTTCAAAGGAAATGGTATGATTTCTCTCAGGAGCTTTACAAAGCCAAATTGTCTCTTAAGCCTGCTCAGTTTATCTCTGCTGCTACTTCTACTTCATCCCCTCTTAAAAGGCCTAGAGCTTCATCATTTCAGTGGATGAAGACTATGAATCTGATGTGGACTCTTGACTTATTCCTCATAAATTCATTCCCAACTGGATATGTATATGAAGAGGAAGAAACCGTATCCCTTGACTGTCTATTGGAAGAACTTTCCTTTGGGAATACTATTCTTAAAATGATGCAACGTGCTCTGTGAGAAGGTAAGCAGGCATCAGACATACAGAAAAATATATTATGATCTTTTGGAAAAAGGAGTACTAAGAAATGTTGCCATCTTCCCATCTTAAAGGCTTTATTAAACACATTTTCTACTACCTGCCTCTATCCTGAGTCCCAGCCCCCTGCCTCTAAATCCTAATAGATTTTACAAGGTTCCAGAGTCTCATGAATTTTAAACAATAGCCCATTCTCTGTTCAGCTGAAATTTCCTTTTCAGCTAAAAAACCTATTAAGGTGCTTTCCTCTTCCAATTTTCTTCCAACTGGCAAAGAAAACAGTGATATTGATAGAAAAGACAAAACAGTATATGCTTCTGCCACCATCTTTTCAAGCCATAAATGATCAGATTTGCATGATCAGATATTTTTATCTATTTTGAGGGACTTAAACAAGGTGCTATTAGATTTTCCAGCATCAGGAAATCAGTCATCCTTCTTATCTCTGCTAAATTCTGCTTGTCAAGTAGCTAGACATGCTATTATGTGCAGCTATGATGCAGCTTACGTCTTATCCAGAACAGCTGCTACTGGCTCTATGCTTAGAAATTCTCTGGCTAAGACTTCAATACTTACCAGAGGATCACAAGGGTAAGCTACTAGACTATTAATGGATAGGGAACACCTTTTTGATTCTGCTGCTGCACAATTCTTGCACAGCTAACAGGTGAGAGGTAAGATAATGTAGGATTTCAAGCAAATCATTCTGTCTTCCGTTCCAATCTTTCAAAGTAACTACCCTTGAAAAGCTGGCCCCTCTTTTCTAAAAGAGACAAAACAACCCGAAAAGGGTAAAAGGTCCAATAAAAAGAAATTCCAGGATAAGTCCAAGCAGGAAACCAAGAGTCTAAACCTCCTTTTCCTAATAAGCCGCCTTATTATGAGTATCCTACTCTGACCCCCACCCCCCACCCCATCCACCTTGGCCAATTTTCCATCCCCTTTCTCAAAAACTTTCTCTGCTTCTGACAGTCTGGAAATCCATAATTACAGACAAATTGAGGAAAACTACAAAATTTCTTGGATTGCTCCCCCTCATCACTCAGATTTTCCTTAGCCTTCTCAAAACCATTTTCTTCTCGTCTTCTCTCCTCTTCAGGACCTCTTTTCTCTGGGAACAATAGAGTTCAATACCTTACATCAGTCAGAAAAACACTTTTATTCCAGAATTTTTCTGGTTCCCAGTAATATGGGCAACTGGAGTACAAATATAGACCTTTCCTTTTCTATCACCTTTCTCAAAATTCCACCTTTCAAAATATTGACATTTCAGTCCTTATTCCTAATGATTGTTCCTCAAGCTTATCTGATGATACTGGAATTAAAGGACATCTACCTGGACATTCCACTCATCCAGCCTGCAGAAAATTCTTTAGATTTTGTGTTTCTTCATTTCACTTTCAATTTTCTGCTTTACCCTTTGTCTTTTCACTGCCTCAAGGGTATTCACAAAGTTTCTTGCACCTGTCATTGCCTTTTGCACACTTCATATAATTCAGATTTTTCATTATCTGGGGAATATTCTCATTCAGACTCCTTTAAAGGAGGCTCCACTAAAAGAACAGCACTTCACAATGGTCCTCCTGCATGACCTGTGGCTCACCATAAACCTCAAAGTCTCTGTTATCCCCATCCCTGGATCTGTTTTCCTTGGATCCATCCCTGGATCTGTTTTCCTTGGATCCAGACTCGGTACTGACTCTGTGACAGACTTCTTTCCTCTAGACAAGGTCCAGTTTCTATAAGAATATTTCTAATCCTTTTTCCTTTGGATGTGACTTCAGTAAGAAGATTTTGAGGGCCCTTCATACACTTTGCATGACTACACATGAAGATATTGCCTTCTCTTTAGATGATCATTCAAAATGTTCATATTATAAAACTGCATACTTTAATTTTATTCTGTTAAAACAAGCATTCATATCTGCAAAACAAGCTTCCCAAACTCTATAAATTAACTAATTAACTTTGATTTTAATTTCTGTTAGCAAATATTTTATCCATTTTATGGAATAGATTTGGACACAGTCCTTAAAAGCAACAAACTATGGATTAACACATGGACTAGTGTCGTGAATTACATGTTTCTTAAAAAAGATTATAGTATGCTATATTCAGTTAATGATATTTTTTGCATTGTCTTTCCCTATGCTTCCTAATGACTAAGGCTCAAAGGGGTCATTGTCTAGGCAACCATGAGTTTTTTTATGCTGTTGTCAGCATCACAGCAATGAGAGCAATTCTCATTTGTGAACCTATACCCCAGTTGTGATGTGAGCACTCATATCTCCATGAAAGCCACCTTCTCCCCTCTGTATCTGTATGCACATTCCTCCATGTGTGTCAACAATTGGATATCATCCCAAGCTTGGGCAGCCATGTCTGTATCCTACTGACACAGCTCTGGCTGCAGCTCCACTACCAGGGCCAAGCCAGTGAGATCCACTGCTATCCTGCCTAGGATAGGGATTCCCATTCATCCAGCCTGTAGTGTCTGAGCTTCTAGTTGAACTTAGGTCACCTGTGCTGAAGGCCGGGCTTTAACTTTCTTTACCATCAGTGTCTGTCTCCAGTCTATGATTTATTATTATTATTATTTTTATTTTTTAAACAAGAAAAATATTTATTAAATTATCACATTATCATTATGACATAGAGTCTTGACATATATTATAGTTGTAAACATTATACATCCCAAAAATACAGCCATCCTGGGAAAATTACTGGCAACAAATGACTATAACAAAGTCCAATGATAAAAACTGTATCCAAGTAATGGGTAGTCCAATTTTGATGAAAAAACACACTTTAATATCATTAAAACATACACAAGGTTAAGTGATTTCATCCTTGCTAGATGGTAATAATTTTTGAATGAAGCTTAATTCCGCACTATATAATTTAAGAGCTAACAAAAACACAAAAATGAGCTGGATTCAACACCCAATACAGAAGCTTTAATCCAAATATCTTGAGCAACACGCTTTTGGAAGGTGTAATGACCCTCCTTCCTCAGAAGACAAAAAACAATGAACACCATTTTACAAGCATTTAAATAAGTCTTCTAATTGATTTTTAACAGCAGAATAAGTGATAAGCTGCAGAGGAATGGAAAAGAGGGATGGAAACATTCCACTTCATTTTACATTAAATAGGCCACAAGATATCCAACTTAATAGAAGAGTTATTCAAAAGTTAAAAGATTGGGTAACTTAACATAACCTGATATGAAAAATCATAAAATTCAGATAAAATTTATACAAATAATTATAAATGTTATTATTATTTTCCTATTTCTCTGCAGTGTAGTTGTGTGCCTCTTTTTCTCTTCTGCAGCTTCAAACTTATGTTGTTCAGTGGTTGATTTGGTGTTGATAATTTGTTATATAGGTGTGTTGTTGATAACCTGTAATTAGAAGAATTCATTTAAATAACAAATAAAAATGTTTGTCTTCTTGTTGAATTGTGAAATAAGTTCAATGTACCTTGCAAAGAATTTTGCTCAAAATCGGTTGTGATTCTTCATTTACAATCCATTTTCTTAATTTAAGAGCTAAACATGCAACAAACAATAGCCCAATTACTTTACAAATGATTACTTGATCAGGGTATGTATCTTTTGGAGTTAATGTTAATGATGAAGTCTTGTAAAATAATTGTTCTATTGTTTGTTACATGTTTAGCTCTTAAATTATATAGTGCAGCATTAAGCTTCGTTCAAAAATTATTACCATCAACCAGGGACAAAAGCGCTTAACCTTTTGCATGTTTTAATGATATTAAAGTGTGTTTTTTTTTCATCAAAGTTGGACTACCCATTACATGGATGCAGTTTTTATCTTTGGACTTTGGTATAGTCTTTTGTTGCCAGCAACTTGTCCAGGATGACTGTATTTTTGTGATTAATAGTTCATTTGAGCCATTCTCTTGGCACACTGCCCTTATTTTTAACATTATACATCCCTTATGATCTATCCAGTCATTGTCATTCAAATATTGCATAACTCATTCAAATCCTGCCTTCTTTAAACCTCATTCTTCCTCTGCAAGTATTGTTCTCACAATTCCTATTTTTGTATGTAATTTGCTCATACCCATTTCTACAGATCCCATTCCAGTTGTTTTATTTCTGTTACTATTTGTACTAATTCTAGTACAGTTGGTTTAGACTAAAAAGCATCCTTCTATTCTCCCTTCATCACAGCTTGCCTTGCATATAATAGTCATAATACTGATATTCTTATGCTATCTGGTCATGCATTTGGGTGCATAATCTATGGACACATATTACCTGAACCCATAAAAGCTTATATAGGTTCATAGGTGTTTACTAGGCTAATGACCACAAGGGCCATTTTAAGCCTCGCCATGCATCCCAAATCTCTGACAAGTTCTGATACCCTTGATAAATTAAGAAGGGGCTTGGGAGATAAAACATTTGCAAGCAGGGGCCTGGAAGCTGAACCATTTGAAGGTTTCCTGCGTCCATTAAAGTCATAGGTGCCAAACCTGGGGTGAATTTTCTGTTTCCATCCAGATGTCCAAGTTGCACTTCAATTGGGTTAGAGAGGAACTCTGCTTCACATTGATGGGGAGCCTGCTCTAGAGAAGGGTAGTCTCTGGGATACATACTTGCCTCTCCATCAGGTCCTATTTATATCACAGGCAAGGTTTAAGTCTTTAGAATGGGTAATTCTGCTGCTGTTTGTTTTGTGGATATGCAGGAGGTCCATCAGAGTGGGGTCTGACAATGCCCTGTATGCAGGAGACAGAATACAAGGATAGGGCCTTGAGGTGGTCTGCATAGGACAGTTTACTTATGCCCTGTATTCTTTTAGTGAGGAACCTCTGTGTACATTCCAATTGTTGGATATGCCTGGTTAGATAAATAACAAAGGGAGCGTTGTTCTCAATTATAGGTCTGATGAATGCCAACTACAGTGGAACAATGACTTCCTTGGACTTTGATGCCATACCTTTGTTTATATGCTGTACAACATGGAATGATTTCCTGACTACTGTAGACACGTGATGGTCACAGGGTAGATCACTGTATATGTGTGTCCCTAAGTCCCTGACTACTGGGTCAGCTGTAAGGGGTGTGTTGTCATTATGATAGTTATCTGGGGTAGATGACTTCTCAAAGGATACAATTATGCATTTCTTGGCATTTAGTTTTAGTCCATGGCTCTGGCACCAGTTGTTTTGTCTGTGTCAGCCCTTCCTGGAGAATATTTCTGTCAGTGTGGGTTTCAATGACAGATCCTAATTTGCAATCAACTGTAAATTTAGTCAGCTAGAGACCATTTACATTGGGCTTGATTTCAGAGAAGTAAATGCCAAAAAGGAGAGGTCACAGGACCAATTCCTGATGGACTCCACTTGTGACTGGCCTCTTTGTAGAGGTGGATTCCCCAATTCTAACTTCCTGGGTCCTTTCTGTGGGTGATATAAGGGTAGGTACCTAACCTCTTGAGTTTGTCAACAATGCCAGAGTGGGGTACTGTGTCTAATGCCTTGATCAGGTCAAGGTAGGCAGTGTGAACTATTTTGCCCTCATCCATTGCTTTGTTGACATTCTGAAAGAAGTCCACTAGGTTGAATAGGCATGACTTGCCATTGACAAAACCAAATTGGGTTGGTTTCAGTGTCTGAAGTTTTCCTATGTCATTATTGATCATTTCCATGATAATTCTTTCCATGGTTTTGCATATGAGACTAGCAAGTCTTTGGGTCTGTAGTTTCCAGGGTCTGTAGATGGCCATCTTCGTGCAGAGGGATGACTATTGCTGTTCTACAGACTGTTTGGAGACCACTGTTAAATAGCAATACCAGAAGCTCTGATTGGTCATGTTTCTTGCTATTTAGAAGGCATCCTGGGATATTGTCTGGGCCCACTGATGCAGTGTTCTTGGCTTTAGAGAGAGCATTAATGACCTGTTCCCTAGTGATAGTATAGGGAGTTATATTTGATGGTGTTTCATAGGTTCATAGGTGTATTCTAGGCTAATGGCCCTGGGACTTTTACAAGTCTAGCCATAGGATTACCCTGGCATAGTGCCACCCGACTTTAGTTCCCAGTGCCTCTGTTGAATAGAGCCACTGAAGTTATCCCCGGGGTGAATTTTCTGACCCTCTACCTATTTCCTGAGGGAAGGTTGAGGGGGAGAGAGGAGTAAAGTTGGAGCTGAATTTGTTGGCCAATAGATTTGTTATATCTTCTGGTTCAGTACTGGTGGCTCCATTAACAATGAATTCTGCACATAATTGTGTATTGCATTGAGGATGCGAACATAGCAAAGGAATAACTCCTAGTTGTTCTTGGCCTGGGAGGCCAAGTTTCCCTCAAATTTAGCTTTGGTAGATTTTATTTGTCCCATGAGTTGTTTGTTTAGTTTAATGAGAGTGTTTTTATCCTGCTGTGTGCTGCAGCTTCTAATTTTTGCCATGATTTTCTTCCTTCTGTTATGCAGCCTATTGATGTTGTAATCCCACCAGGGTGGCTTATTTTTCAAGTTTGTTCTGTACATCTACTTGGTGAGTGCAGCTGCCTCTATACAGCTACTAATATGTGTGTATAGGGTTTCTGTGAAAAGTTCCATGTATGGAGCAGTGTTATCATTGTTTATGGAGACTTTAAATTTTGCCAGGTTATCACTTAATAGCAGGAAGTTACCCTTAGAGTAGTTCCAGAATATTCCAAGGTTAGCTGGGCTTATAAGTTTTATTTTTACTTCAAAGGAGACCATTTTGTGCTCTGACCTTACCACCAAAGACATTACACTAAAGGGTGTGCAGCACTCTCCCATATTAGTGAGGACCAGATACACAGTCTAGTGCAAGGAGTTTGGGTTTACAAAATCCAGGAATCTCTGTGCCTGTATGTTTGGTATCATAAACAATTCCCAGTTATACTTTGAAAGTATTGCACAAAACAAGTGTATACAGCCAACATAGCAGAGATTTATATTTAAAATTCCATTTATTAAAACAAAAGTTAAAAACAGTAAAATAATAAAAGACACAGAGAAGATGAGGCTTTCATGCCTATCACTGGCTTTTCTTCAGATATATTCTGACTTGCAATGTATTACTTTATATCTGCTTACCTTAGCTTTGATGAGTGCATTCTAACTCTGTCTTACATTTCTTTGTGTAGGGTACTTAAATTTATGGTCTTTATTGCTTATAACTTTACACTATTTTGATGTTTCATTACTTATTATATTCTTATTTAACTTCATGTGCTTACTTATATTATGTTTTGTACCAGCATTGGTCTGGTTTGTAATTAAATAGAGTTTCTCTGGATCACCCACTTTTCCATTTTCCACAAGAGGTTCATTTGAATCTCCTCCTTTCAACGTACTAAAACAGGTTCACTGAATCACTCACTTTTCGTTTGCCAAGTCTTGTAACGACTAAATAAAGAAACAGCCACTTAATTTGGTGGTACTCTTTCTTTACCCTGAGGCCAGGCACATGTGCCTTATAACTTACTGTCTTAAATACTATGAATAAAAATACATATTTTTTGTGAATGGAGGCTCCTTGGTTAGAAAATGTATCTCCTGTGTGTAGGGGGGCTTCTTACTAAAATATTGGCACTAAAAATGCTGAGTGCTGACATGCCTCCCCCCCAAAAAAGACCAATAATACAGGAGAAGACTGATTCTTAAAGATTGCTCTTCTCCTTAGAACTTCTTTCTGCGGGAGGAATGGATCAAACCACCCTGCATCTACCTAACCCACTAAACCTGTATATACCAACTCTAAGATTGCCATATCTCAGAGAAAAGGAAATACTCCAAGAACTGGCATCTTGGACTTAGTTTATATAAGTCCAATCTTTTAGCCATTCAGTCTCTGTACTTTGAGACTCACTCTAGTGGGTCCCAGCATTTCAAATGGTTAAACTGTAAGAGTGTATTGTTCATAAGGAGTAATGTTTTTCTGCAACAGGAAAGTGTTATCTCATAACAAACTTTATTTCTAGAATGACTTTCTGTCATTGTTATAATCACCTTAAAGCTGTTGAAACATAACTACAAAAAAAATTATCTAATATATTTAATTGTTTCTGAGTGCCAAACAATAATCTTATAATGAGAAATAATACTATTCAGTGAGTGAAGTTTTGACTTGCTCTGCTTACATTTTTTGTTAGTCGACCAGCTGGATTCATTAACAACTACACTAACCCTGGGATTCAATAAACTCTGTGCAAGAATAGCACTATTCTTGCACAGAGTGGTTCGTATCCGTATAGCATAGCAGTGCACCTTGCATATTCATGAAGGCGTGCTGCTGTTCAACTATATGGACATGAACCATAAAAAAGTGCAGGGGGCATGTTCAAGTAGTGCATGGACATTGAACATGCCCCTGCATTCAGAAAGTGCTGTACATATCTAATAGGATCTGGCATAATATTGGAGATTTACTCTAATATTATGCCAGTATTTCAGTGTCCACTGACACTGAAATGAAATAAATGACCATTTCAGTGTCCGCTGACACTGAAATCAACACGGCATCAGGAAAGCAATGCAGGGGGTGTGTGACAGGTTCTGTGACACATCCCCTGCATTGTAAATGTGCCGAATGACTCCTCCGCAACCTGCTAAAGCAGAAAATGTGTGTAAATCCACAAATAATCGGGGATAAATCCCTCAAAAGGAACACAACATACATATTACCCCACAACCAGAAAGTTGATAGAAACAGGTCATGCATTACCATGAATTACTGAAGGATAGAGCTCTGAAAGCAAATGTATGCCAATATTCCCTGACAGCAGTCCATGTGGACAAAGGCACAAATAGTGGTGTGAAGCAATAAAATAGGGACACCTCTGAAAAATTGCCCTCACACACTTAGAAAGTTGATAGAAAACAGGATATGTATTAGCAGGAGCCCCAGAAGAAGGATAGAAGCCTGAAAGCCAAACGAATGCCATTATTTCCCGATTGCAGTCCTCAATGACTTGTCAGAACACTATAAGACTCACTTATATAACATAATATAATAATAATATTATATATGTTTTCTAGGCTAAGGAATGTTTAAGTGTAGCTAAGCGGGTGTGCACATTATGGCCCTCTAAATACCATTGCTTAAACATCACATAGGCGATAAATAGAAATATACAGGTGAAATTTTGAAGCCAAGATAATGTAGTGCTTAAAGTCCTGGCTTCACATGCAGGCGTTCGCATACCAAGACAGGCAACTTAGAAAGTAGTGTTAAAATTATTTTTGTAAACTTAAATTATGTAGTAACTGTTTTTTGCCAACCAGGGTAGTGTAACTCATGCACAAAGTGTGAGTGCATATAATATGTGAAACAACCCATGTACACACAAGTGTCCCATACAGTATAGTCACATCCCTTGCCAATGTAATGAAAGCACATAGAGGGATGCCATGTAAAGTATATGATATACAATTAATAAATGAAAGCAGTCCTCTGTGGGAGTGGTTACTGACTTGAAACTGTAGTTTTATTGGCCATTTTGGGTCAATTCCAAAACTCCTTCTCTTCCTCTCTTACAACCTGGTTGCCTTGTGGTTTTGGCATCTTTTTGGGCTTGTTGGCTGTTGGTGAAGCACCTACCAAGAGGAGAAAACGCTGAGAGAAGAAAGGAGCCACTTCTGAAATTTTAAGTATTTTTCCTCTGTTTATTTGCCAAGTTTTTCTGCATAGCTGCCTATTTTGAGCATTTTCTGGCTTGTTAAACTTGATTTCTGCATTAGTAACTATATTTAGAGCACAACCTAAAGCTGTTTGCTGAATTTCCTGTTTGCACTTATTTTTAAAATCGTTTTTCTCAAAACTTGCATTTTATCTGTCTTTGGCCTAGCACTCTTGTGTGGGGTCATTTACTGCACTGTTATAACTTGTTAATACTTGTGAACCTCTGCTATCTCTGAAAAAAACAAAAAACAAAAAAAAAATCTTGCTTTTTTCCCACTTTTCTGAGATTTAAAAAAGTTCAGTTACAGGCTTGCTGTTCTTGAACTGTTTGTAAGTTTCTGTGAGGCCATTTTTTGCCTGGGCTAAAGGGAAGTCTCTCTGTTGATCAGTGGCAGTGGAAAACATTAATCAGCCTGCCTGCCCCTGTGGGAGTGGTTACTGACTTGAAACTGTAGTTTTATTGGCCATTTTGGGTCAATTCCAAAACTCCTTCATCTTCCTCTCTTAAAACCCTCTTTTGCGCGGTTTTGTGCGGTTTTGTGCATAGCGCAACAGCGGGCAGCGCTGCCTAATTGGGTTTAAACTATTTCTGGCTCTACAAAGTCTGCTCTTCACTTTTTCCCTTAGAACTGCTCTATCTCTCAATTTAAACACCATATTCTCATACTAAGGCCCTTCACTGGTCCAGTTAAGTAATCCTACAAGTTAGCACTATTAAACCATAAGCACTACTTACTCTTATACTCTCTATGGTTACCCTGTCCCCTATTGGTCCGTCTTAAATTCAGTTTCCCTATATTACTCTAGCATGTCCAAAGGTCAGTCAATGGTTTCCTCTCCAGTCCAGCTGGTGAATCTGGGAATTTTGAGGCAATGCTACAACTGTCTCATGTACACGGACAACCCTCTCCTCCTCCAAACAGGTTCAAATAATTGTGAGAGATGCAGCTATTTAGCCAAACTGGAGGCTGAGCTCTCCCATCTCAAAACTGGTGTAACCAGTCAGGAGGAGAAGGTAACCTCACACAACACAATTCCAGTATCACATAGTCCCACCACATCAGCGAACCAAACACATAAATACACAAAAACATACTGAGGCTCTAAATAAATTCTACCTAAGCAACAGAGATCTCCAAAGCAGACATCCAAGCAAACGCTACCTCAAAACAAAACACACACAACACATAGCCCACAAAGTCAGTGTGCCAAGCAGCCACAGCCCTTAAGGCTGAGTAACACACCTGATACTCTTGTAATAGGTGACTCTATTGTCAGACACACTGATGTCCCGCTCACCAGGCTGAATAAAGAGAAGGTCACGGTGAGCTGCCTGTCGGGTGCTAGGATCCACCACATAACGCAAGCACTCAGGTCACTCCAAAGCAAATACAAATATGACTCAGTCATTGTACATGCTGGTGTGAATGACCTGAGACGTACCTCCCTGGACTACATGAAAAGAGACATAGAGGAGCTCTCTGATCATGTAGCCCAGGCTGGTATGACCCTGACCTTGAGCAGCATCTTACCCTCACCTAGAATGATGCCACAGTACAAAGACAAAATGATCGATTTTAACAATTGGCTAAAATTTTGGTGTCATTCAAAGGGGATCCAGTGTCTGTCAGCCTGGGATGACATGCTTGACAAGCCACGTTGCTTCGCTAGGGATGGCTTGCACCTGTCACCACTGGGCTTTCGGATATTGGCAAAGGCTCTTGCCAGCCCCATAGTGCCTTTTTTAGGCAAGGCTCAAAAGTCAAACCCACCCCCATAGACAGCACAAGGAACAAGAAACTAAGGGTAATGCTGCTAAACGCCAGAAGGCTTAACCTCAAGATGCATGCACTCGAAGCTCTCCTCAGTATGGAGAACATCGATATCTGTGCAGTGACAGAAACCTGGTTCAAGGCTCCAGAGAGCACCCCAGCACTACCAGGCTATACCTCATATCATGCTTTTGGTCCCAAAACCGGACCGAACCACAAAAGGAGGGGGAGTTTCCATATTTATCAAGGATATCCACACCTCCAGGTTAGTGGCATTGCACAAAGTATCGGAGACCACCCATGTGCAACTAACAGTGGGCAAGACTGCTTTTCAGTTTATAGCATCCTACAGACCACCCTCTCAAAGTCAGGAATCCCACTCGGCTTTCCTGAAAACATTGGAGAACATGAAGATCTCTCCGAACACCATTATATTGGGTGACTTCAACTGCCCAAACATTGACTGGGAGCACTACTCAAGCCCCAGCACCTTAGCCCAAAGGTTCTTGGAAATTATAAACTCAAATGCTATGGAACAACTAGTTACCACTCCCACAAGAGGGGACAACATACTAGACCTGATCATTACCAACATGGGGACTCTATGCTCCACACCAGAAGTATATCCCTCATTGGTAAGATCAGACCATAAATTAATTTCACTGGATGTCCACATCCCGACCCCACCCCAGCCCAGAAAACCACAGTGAAAAACTTCTCAAAGAGAACTTCTCACTTCTCAAAACTGAAGTGGAATCCTTCAAGGCCCCAGGGCCAGTGGAAACTACGGCCCAAACTGCAGAATCCTATATAAACGCATTCTACGGACATCTCCAGGAATGCATGGATCATGCTATCCCAAACAAAACCAAGACCCAATCATCCAAAGGCAGGCGTCCAGTCTGGTGGACCCCTGCCATAAATAAACTGTACAACAGAAGGAGGAAGCTACTACATGATAGAGCAAAATCCCTAATAGGGAAGGCATCTCTGATCAGTACTAGCAAAAAATTATGATCCCTCATAAAATCCTCCAAGGCCAGCTTCGAGAGAAAAATTGCACAGGACACCAAAGACAATCATAAGGCTTTTTTCAATTATGTTAGAAACCTGGGATGCAACTCCCAGACTTGTTCTGAGTTGATTCTAAATGACAAAAAATACACTGAACCCACAGACATCGCCAATATCCTGGCAGACAGGTTCAGTGCAAATTCCCCCCCCCCAAAAGAGCAAGTATCTATCCCAGCAGAAGGCTGCCTCCCAAACATCTCTGATGCTCAGGTGAAGGCTGCCCTCTCCAAAGCAAAAAACACTGCTTCCATGGGACCAGATGGTGTCCCAGGTTGCATCCTACATGAACTCCAAGAGGAACTAATCCCTCAAATAAAACAGCTATACAATCTCAGCCTCACTACAGGATATGTGCCCACAGAATGGCGTACAGCAACAGTGGTCCCACTCCACAAAGGTGGAGCCTCTACGGACCCTGGAAACTATCGCCCCATAAGCCTGACTAGCTTAGTCTGCAAGGCTATGGAGAGGATCATCATGGAGCTCATAAACAAAGACATTGGGGACCTACAAACACTAGATCCTACCCAGTTCGGCTTTGTCAAGGGCAGATCCTGCCTTTTGAACCTGGTTGACTTCTTCGAAACAGTCACCAAAGCCATAGATGAAGGGAAGGTAGTCCACACAGCCTATCTGGACCTTGCAAAGGCATTTGACACAATACCCCACTCGGGCATCATAGATAAGCTATCCAGCTTAAATATAAACCCCTATGTCACAAGATGGGTCGCAAACTGGCTCAAAGACAGAACCCACAGAGTGAGAGTTGCTGGAGCCATGTCAGACTCGAAACCAGTCACAAGTGCCATCCCACAGGGTTCTGTCCTGGGACCACTCTTGTTCGGTATATACTTTTCCGAGGTACAGGCAAACGTGGGAAGACTATGGCTCACCAAGTTCGCAGACGACTGCAAACTGGGCGCTAAAATCAACTCTCCAGCTGACACAAACATCCTTCAAAAAGGTTTCACAGAGACAGATAACTGGTGCCAGCACCATGGTTTAAAGCTAAATGCCAAAAAATGTATAGTCATACCCTTTGGCAAAAACAATGTGCCCACAAATTACCACATAGGCGGAAACCCATTAAGTACAGAGAAAGTTATTAGGGACCTGGGGACCCAAGTTGATAGCAATCTCTCCTTTGAAAACCACATTGCCAAAGTGGTTAGAAAGACCTTCTACATAGCCCACCTCATCATGAAGGGTTTCACATCTAGATCAAGAGAGGTAATCGTGCCTTTATTCATCCCTCATCAGGCCCATCATAGAATACAATGCCCCTTTTGGGATGTACCTTACCCGACACCTGCAGCAATTAGAAAGACCCCAAAAGTATCTCACCAAGAGGATCAAGGGTCTCAAACAGATGCCATATGCTGCTAGGTTAAAAAAACTCCAGCTCTACTCAGTTGCATACCACCTACTTTGAGGCGTTCTATGCCTGACATACAAAGCTATGTCAAATCCAGAATTAATGGACATGCTCCACCTCAGTAAATCTAAATCCCTTAGAGCCACATGCTCAAGGGACTTGAACCTCAGCACAGAAATAAATAGAACTTGCTGGTGGGACATGTTCATAACCCAGAGGCTCCCTTCACTCTGGAATAGAATTCCAGTTCATGTGAGGCAGAGCACCTCACTGAATCTCTTCAAGAAGAATCTCGATAGGTGGATAGGGGATTGTAGGTTTGTCCCAGGGATTACTCCCGTGTCACTATTAGACAGAGGCACAGTAAACTAAACCTTAAAAAGGGCACAGTATACTCAAATCAAAGGGTGGCGTAAGCCATACAGAATCAGGCTAGGCTTATAATTGCCTCAGGGCAGATAGCCTAGTATGAACCTATGAACCTATGAACCTATAAAAGTGAGCAATGGTTAGCAATGCTCAGCTATGCTTAGCAAGTGTAAATATTGCTAAGATGTGATTGCTAAGCAGCAGATAGCTCAGCTAAGTGGATTTGTGCACAGTTAAACACTGTTCAACAACTTTTTCTTTAAGCAGTGTTAAAACCAACTCAGTGGATTAGCTCACTGCTTAGTAGAGCTTAACCTTTTCAAAATGGTCCAATGACAGCAAAAGGCAGGAATACTGCACTATTTAAATGGGGCAGGCAGGAATACAGACATAACCAGTTGTAGCAGATCTTTGCAGGCACTATGGCTGGCATACGTGAGGGTGTGTGCTTCTGGGCACAGCGCTGGGGCATCCAGGAGTCCAGGTTCATGGTTGGACTCCTAGTGTAAGACCATAAGGACAGACTGCTGCAAGGCCAGTAACAGGGCTGACAATATAAAGTGGAAGCCTGGGACCATCTTGCATGTGATCTCACCAGAGCTACTGGCATCCTTCAAACTGGTGAGCAGGTCTGGCACCATTTCACTGACCTCAAGCATAGGAAGAGGGAGCTCTTGGACCACTGGACCCAAGACACACAGGCACAGAATGTCGCAGCAGTGTGTAAGTATCAGTATCAATTAGTGTTTACCAAAGTCCAGCCTGAGTATGTGATCAACAGGCATGCATAAATGTTTATTTATCTCCCATACAGCTGCAGGTGAGAGGGCTATGAATGTGGACGCCCATGCCAACAGCTTGTTAAGTCTGCACAGGGAGGCTGCTGAGTACAAATCTAGCTTGCAGTACATAGTCCAAATAATACAAAGGTGTAGATTGTCTACTGCCAGTAGGTAAAGTGTGTACTGTGTGTAATGAATAAATAATGTTAGCTAGACTAATAATGATGTACAGGATATCCATTAATAAAATTGTGAGTACCCTTTAATAAAATTACAAACACCAGACTGCTGTGTTTACTCTGTTATGTTGTGGTAGGAATATAAATGTGTACAGATTCTACACAGCAACTATGGCTCTGACAGCATTAATTACATGAGGCTCATCTGAGAAAGATTGTAGAGCTGTAAAACAGGATATAAAACCACATGAAAGGTTCCATGCACCAAAATCTGAGCTCTGAATAGTAATGTGTAAAGTATTTTACTGTATCCCCTGCAGCATTGCTTTGTGTTAACCAGTGATTTCCAGATTGCAATATCCAAAGTATTAATACACAGTACAAGAACTATCTGTCATGCAAGAATGTCAGAATTACAAGGTTAGATTGTTCAAACCTTATTAGGCAGAAAGCAATCAAGCAAATAACAGCAGTTCCTCAGTAGCTCATAGTGATGAAACACAACCTTGGTGTAACTTTTTACACAAACAAACACGATTCTAATCCCAGGAGTGCTGGTAAGCTGTATGCATATTTTTACCAAAGAATATATGAATATGTGTAGAAACAGTCAGGTAGTGTTAACAGAAATTTCCTCCACAGGTCTGCCAGGTAAAGAAATGTTTGTAATAGCTGTAAGAAGACTTTACAAAAACACTGTGTAAAGTAAGAAAGAGTTTGCCGGTCAGCTGCAACAGATTGAAGGCTGCTTGGTGCATCTTGAAGGCCAACCTGCCCCTTCTGTCCAGCTCCCAGCACAGCCACCTTTGGGGCTGTGAATGTGCAGTGGTGACTGTCCATGGGTGGGGACCTCAGTCCCACTGTATCCATTTGGGGGTTCATGGGCATCTGATTCCCAACCATTCTCCCCATCCAAGGTGTTTACCACCCACATGTGTCATATACTGCCCCTGTCTGCTGTATTATGTCTTGTCTGTCTCCCTACCCAAACCCCCTCCCCAATTTTACCTACTATCCTTCCCCAACATCTCATTTTCATCTTAAAAAAAGGGCATCTGTTCCTCCCAAAAAATTTGCTCCATACATAGCTGTCCATTTTGCACACATGTCCACTGGATACATGTAATCTGGTCCAGTTGGCTTGACAACACATTAGTGTTGTCCTCACCCCTCTCTCTGGGGTTTGAGTGTTCAAATTCACCTCCAAATTCTGTAAAAATGCACAGCTGTTGCTTTATAACAAATGGACAACTATGGACCTTCCCTACACATGTCCTGAACATCCCTAGCTATCTTTCACATTGTTTTTCCCTTTGTGTTCCCATTTTCTTTTATTTTAAAGAAATTAGTGCAGGGGTAAGCGTGAGCAAGTGTGAGTAAGTGGGAGTAAACGAATTTGCATGATGCTAAGTGGAGCCAACACAGATTAAGCATTTGTATGTTTAACTGTGTGTTTTCATCACTTAGTGTCATGCAAAGCTGCGCAAACCCACTTGCAACTGCTTAAAACTGCTTTAATCACTCTGTTTCCATCGGCCAATTTTCTGTCTAGCAACAAAATAATCAGACCTTCTAAGTCTCAAACCAAGCACCCTGTACACCATAGTTAGAGCAATGTACCAGTACACCATTTGAGTTGCAAGAGCTACTGATGCTTTTGCAAGCATATCATGCAGTAGTCATTCAAAAGTAGAGAAATTATTCTGTAGAATCAGTCAGGTATATATGTCTGGAGATGCATATATATGTAAAAATATATACATAATATAAATATAAATATACATATACTATATATATATATATATATATATATATATATATATATATATATATATATATATATATATATATATATACACATATGCTCATAACATGTAGTGGAGTCATACCTCAGAACCATAACTCTCAACCTTTTAGTGCAAGAAATCTGGCCAAAGGTTGTCCAAATGGGGGACTATGGGGCCAAACTAAGGACATATTTTAAATATTGCTCTTATAAATTTAGAATGTTGCCAGAGTGACAGGGTTTGTTTCAGCATACATGTTCTGAAGGATATGAGTTCTGAAACGGAAATGTATGTCATCATTTACTGTCAGAAATCCTCAGATCATCACAGTGATTTACCAGGAAAATAAAAATAATGAATCTGTGGAACAGACCAGAAAAATGAGCAATAAACCTGGACATTCTGCAACAGTCCGGCCAGTCAAGAGGTAGGTTCAGAACCCCTTAGTGCAATGAATCTGGACCAAGCGTGGCAACGTGGGGGGAGAAAGTCATGAAAATAGGGACATATCTGTATTACTGGATTAGATAAGCTGACACAATTGATGCAGTAACACCCCCCTGTCTGTCCTAACATATATTGACTGAAATAGGACAAGTCCAACACTCAATTATGTCTCACTAGTTAGTGACTGAAATTCTCACATCATGCCACTAATGTGTCAAAAATACACAACGCTTATGGGGTCCAGGCAACAGTACTTCTTACAAATATCTGGACATAGCATCACATTAGGGAAACTACTCTCAACTCCTAAGCATGTCACCAAGCACCATCCAAACTACAGTCAGACTGACACAATAACCCAAAACCACTATTGGGAATTACACATGTATTTGCAATATATCAGGCACTACAGGGATTTAGCAGCACTGAAAAACAGGCACCAGTGTGAAAGTGCATACCCACAACCTATTCCACCACAGTCACAGTGACATACCAGTAGGCCAAATGAACAGTACAGTATAAGGACTGTGTGAACAAAAATATCTCAACATGTTTGCCACTCACACACTACCCCTACATATACTCACCCAATTCACAGTGTAGTATGATGCCTGACCGTGGTATGGGACATGCCTCAGTTTGCCCCTACAAACATTTGCAGCCAGTAGATCACCAGAAACTGGAGCAGCATGCACAGGTAGATAGAAAAGGAGCCATAACGCATACATCTATCCTCCTCACTACACAGGCCAAATAACATTGACACACTACACTGCTACACAATCCTGACAGTCTGTCAACAATCGCCAGAAATACACAGACCTCTCAACTGTTCACATTCACACAGAATTTCTAAGCTTTGTACTCATAAATAAGGCCTCTTACACATAACATATCTGACAGTCTGATACATCACTGGGATGGTATCAGGAATGAAGGCACTAAATAATGATATACCCTACCTATCACCATCTTACTGCATGACATCTGGACAAAGCCTGACATACTTGGGGGACAGATGCCCAAAAACAGGGGCATATGTGAAATATTGCTGTTATAAACTGAGACAGTTGCTGGCATAACAGGGTTTGTTGTAACATATCTTTTCTGAGGGATATAAAGTCAGAAACACAACTGGATGATACTATTTACTGACTGCAATCCCCACAGTATGCTACTGATTTTAAAAAAGGCAAATAATATCTGAGGAACACACCAAACGTGAGAGTCCAACATCTGGCCATTCTGTGGGTAGCCTTACAGTTGAGAGTTATGTCAACCACATAACACTGCCAGACTTAAAATCATGCAGAAAAGCCATGTCCACACAAACCCTGTTTATCTAGCATTGATGCAACTGTATAACAGCAATGCTTACATTCTGTCCTTATGTCTGGAACATTCTCCCCCAGTTTTTTGGGCTGTCTCCACAGTTTTCCTTGTAATAGGTATTTCCAACTACCCACTGTGATGCTGTTGTTCACACACCTCCATGAAGTCGGCCTCACAGGCAAGGAAAAGAGGCAATGGCCACATGAAGTACTCAATTATAGGAGTGTGTTGCCATGCCATTGGCTATAGGAATAACACCACAGCTGTTCTGCATGCAATTAGCAAGTGGGGGACACCGAGTGGTGCACAGGACATCAGCTGCTCATGAGCATTACCTACAAAAGGCAAGCTGCTGCCTATGCAAAACAGATGTATACCCTACATCTGGGATAGAGAAAGAGAGAGACACACAGACAAGCTACACATATTGGGAATAAAACCAAACATATGTCAAACAAGTAAGCATGTAATGGAATTCAGTAGGAGGTATGTGATAATAGGAAATTCAACAAGTATGTCTCAACAAGACTTGCTGTACTAATATATTGCTGATCATAACCTATGACCATAGCAACTGGGTCTGTCTGCAGTGACAAAGATCACAGCTCAGGCCCCTGAGTCACCCCAGGAAAAGATGGCTCACATATGACTACTACTGGAGTGTGTATTGAACAATACTGACTGTGACACTGCTAGACAAGCTACTGAGATGTCATAGATATCCATATGTTAATTGTGAATACAACTTTGATATACATGTTTGTCTCAGAAATGTGTGAGACCTATACAGGGTATTTGCATAGTGAAATACTTGTGCAGATGTGTGTGTTGAACTGCTTGTGACATACTGAGCTCATACCATTCATCTGTCCAGTGTTATGCACACTGACCATATGTGTGCCTCATATTTATAGTCATTTACTCATAGAGTTGTGTTATGTCTGTCAAATCATTGACAACCTGTGAAGACTGACATTACAACATCTCCTTCCCTTTCCTTTAGCTATTCCCATTAGGGGTCGCCACAGTGGATCATCTGTCTTCATTTCCTACTGTCCTTTGCATCTTGCTCTGTTACACCAACCACCTCTATCACCACATCCATACACCTTATCTTAGGCCTTCCTCTTTTCCTCTTACCTGACAATTTCATTCTTACCATCCTTTTCTCAGCATCCCTCCTCAGCATGTCCAAACCAACATAATCCCGCTACTCTCTGGCCTTGTCTCCAAAGCGTCCAACCTTGGTAGACCCACTAACATACATATCCCTAATCCTGTCACCCCTTGTCACACCCAGTGCAAATCTTAACATCTTTAACTCTGCCACATCCAGCTCTGAGTCCTGCCTTTTTGTCAATGTCACTGTCTCCAACCAACATAACATAGCTGGCCTCACTACCCTCTTGTAGACCTTCCCTTTCACTCTTAATGGTAATTGTCTGTCACAAATCACTCCTGACACTCTTCTCCATCCTACCCATCCTGCCTGTACTCTCTTCTTCACCTCTCCCCCACACTCGTCATTGCTCTGAACGGTTGATCCCAAGTATTTAAACTCATCCACCTTTGCAAACTCTAATCCCTACATCCTCACCATTCTTCTGTCCTCCCTACCATTCACACACATATATTCTGTTGTAGTCCTGCTGACCATCATTCCTCCCCTCTCTAGAGCATATCTCCATCTCTCCAAGGTCTCCTCAACCTGGTCCCTACTCTCACTATAGATCACAATGTCATCTGCAAACATCACAGTCAACTGAGACTCCTGTCTGATCTTGTCTGTCAACCTGTCCATCACTACTGCAAATAGGAAAGGGCTTAGAGCTGAACCCTGATGTAATCCCACCTCCACCATTAATGCACCTCTCACTCCCACTGTGGAACTCACCACAGTCACACTACCCTTGTACATATCCTGCAGCAGTCTTACAGATTCCTCTGCCACTCCTGACTTCCTCATACAATATCACAACTCCTCTCTAGGCACCCTGTCATATGCTTTCTCTAAGTCCACAAAGACACAACGCAATTCCTTCTGACCTTCTCTGTACTTCTCCATCAACATTCTTAGAGCAAACATCACATCTGTACTGCTCTTTCCTGGCATGAAACTATATTGCTGATCACTAATCCTCACCTCTCTTCTTAACCTAGCTTCCACTACTCTTTCCCATAATGTCATGCTGTGACTGATCAATGTTATCCCTCTGTATTTACTACCACTCTGCACATCACCCTTATTCTTATAATTGGTACCCTAACACTTTTTCTCCACTCCTCATGCATCCTCTCACTTTCCAAGAATACATTAAACAATCTGGTTACAAAGACCACTGCCATTTCTCCTAAACACCTCCATGCTTACACAGGTATTTCATCTGGACCGACAGCCTTTCCATTCTTAATCTTCATAGCTATCCTTACTTCCTCCTTGCTAATCCATTGCACTTCCTGCTTCACCATACCTACATCATCCAACTTACTGTCTCTCTCTCTCTCATTCCCTTCATTCAACAGACCCTCAAAGTACTCTTTCCATCTGCTCAACACACTCTCCTCACTTGTGAGTACGTTTCCCTCATTATCCTTTATCACCCTTATCTGCTGCACATCCTTCCTAGCTCAGTCCCTCTGTCTAGCCAATTGGTAAAGGTCCTATTCTCCATCCTTAGGGTCCAACCTTTCATACAACCCTTCATACGCCTCATCCTTAGCCTTTGCCACCTCTTTCTTTGCCATGCACCTCATCTCCTTATAATCCTGACTATTTTTTTCATCTCTCTGACAATTCCACTTCTTCTTCGCCAGCCTCCTTCTCTGTATACTCCCCTGTACTTCCTCATTTCACCAACAGTTCTCCTTCGCCTCCTTCCTCTGTCCAGATGTCACACCAAGCACCTTTCTAGTTGTCTCCCTTACTAGCTGCTCTGTAGTTACCCAGATATTCGGTAAGTCTTTACTGCCACCTACTGCCTGTCTTAACTCTTCCCTGAACTCAGCTGCACAGTCACCCTTTTTCAGTATCCACCATTTGATCCTGGGTGCTGCCCTCACATTCCTCCTCCTCTTTTTGATCACTAGTGTCATCCCACAGACCAACATTCCATGCTGCTTAACTACACTTACCCCATCACCAATTTATAGTCTCCAATCTCCTTCAAACAGCGCCTCCTGAATAGGAGATAATCCACCTGCACGCATCTTCCTCCACTCTTGTATGTCACCCTATGCTCCTCTGTCTTGTTAAAATATGTATTCACTAGAGCCAGGTCCATCCATTTTTGCAAACTTCACCACCATCTCACCTTCTGCATTTCTTTCCTTAACACTATACCTACCCATCACTACCGCATCCCCTCTGTTCCCTTCACCAACATGCCCATTGAAATCTGCTTCAATCACCACTCTCTCACCCTTGGATACAGTCATCACAACTTCATCCAACTCACTCAAAGATTTTTTCTGTCTCATCCATCACACACTTTTCACCTCCAAAAACATCCTTGTCATACTGTTCTTTAGGATAACCCTTACACCATTTCTCCTCCCATCCACACCATGATAGAACTATTTGGACCCGACTCCAATACACATAACCTTCATGTCATAGACCTCCATCTGGTCTCTTGCCAACACAATATATCAACCTTCCTTCTGTCCATCATATCAGCTAGCTCTGTCCCCATACCAGTCATACTGCCAATATTAAAAGTTCCTACCCTCACTAACACACTCCTAGTCTTTCTCCTCTCTTCCTGCCATATGGGCATTGGACATCCTCCAGTGTATGTCTGTGAATGCAAAGGCTACTGTACTATCAAATGACTTAAGTGTGTTACAGCAATATTAAGAAAGTGTTGCTAATTTTGGCCCATCCACCCCCCCCATGTATTTGTGGCATCCGGCAGATTTCCTGCACTAACAGGTTGTCAGGAATGACTGAGGAGCAAGAATGTAAATACAGTGTGCCATACTGACATAAAACAGATATGAATATCAGGTATTACCTGTGCACATCTATGTATGAGTAGGTGTACCTGGCTGCCTCATAACAACAGACATGGGATGCAAAATGTCAATTAAATAAGCTGTGCATGTTGTACATGAGTGTAATCTCAGTTTCTGTGCATCCAACAGAGTTAGACTTCTACAGCTACTAGTTTTTTGCATAGCCCTGACACAGACATGGGTACTAGAATAAGCATGATTATCAGGTTGAAATTTCAGCGGTGTCCAACTGTGTTATGTCCTTTTGTCATTGCCTACTACAAACAGCCATGTGACCACCGGCATAGCTGTATGGAGTCAGCAATACCTTATCTGTAAAACCTGTCTCCATCAAAGTACAGTAATCCGCTTTGCTGGACAGCAGCAGCAGTACACAAACCACATAACTGGTCTCTATGTTGGCTGTACAGGTCAGAGTAAGAGCAGGCACCATCTTGGCAGTGAGTCAACCTTTGTCTGAATGAGCAAATAAGGTCACAGGTTGATTACTGTAAGGCTAACTACGAGTACAAATTGGACACATCCACAAAGGGCAATCACAAGGCCATCTTCACATATGTCTGCAATCTCAAAGGCGACAACTCAACCCATCATGTAATGGTGGTCAATCACACCACATGCACTCACACTGTAGGTATAGCCAACCTGCTGCAGACAGGTGTAGGGCAAACATCATCCCCCTGGCTCACTACCAGTGTAGGTGACTATGCAGAGCAACCACACTCCTCCCCTCATCGTCAGGGAGCAGGTGCATACTGCCTAATCAAAGTCAACAGAAGCAATTCTCCATGGGATCTGAGAACATTCCTGTCTGCATCCAACATGAACTCGGGCATATGCTTCCAGCTCCATTACACACTGTATGCAAACAAAGCCTGAGTACCATTGACATCTCATCTGCAAGGAAGATGGCCACTGTCATCCCCCTACACAAACATGAATGATTAATGGTGGTTTATGCAATGTACTGGCCCTCAGTGGAGGGAACATGACACATCAGGACCAGAAGTGCAATGCAGGTTCATACTATGCTGATACATGACAGGGGCATGATATGGTTGTAAGTGGTGACTAATGATAGAAAATATAGATGTGCTGACTCTGTAAATAACTTTGGGAAATGTCTGAGTGCCTGTGATGTGTTTCTCTGTTTATGCCTTCCAGGTGGCATGCAGCGTCAGCTGGCATACCCTGCAGAGGAGACTGCAGCTATTATGGAAACAATAATACAGCACCATGTGGTGCTGTTCGGCCGGAGCTGACAAAATCTTCAGGAATGGACTGCCCTGTATGATGACCTTGTCCACAGAGTGAACACCTTTGGCCAGCTTGGCTGCACATAAGATCAGGTCAGGCATCGGGCAACTGACCTGATATGTCATACCCGGCATGGCCAGGGACTGTACTGCTATGGTTGGGGGTCCAGCCACACAAGCACCATTTATGGCAACAGAGGAGCTCCTTGCCAACCTTTGGGCAGCCCCCACACAACACATGAAGCACCAGTCGTGGAGGTGGGTGGCACCCAGGCATCAGGCGAGGAGTGTCCAGGTAAGGCCACAGTGCACATCAATTTATTCATGTATCAGTCATACTGTCTTCAATAGAGTATCTAGATGCATATGTCAGTTCAAATTGCATTTGTAGGTGGGGTTTAGTATGCACACAAGTGCACATCTATAGTGAAGGACAGCAAATGGTGTACTATCATAGCATGTACTGTACCTGTGCAGACACGTAGCATTCATCTTGTACAATGCCAAATGTGAGTCTGCTGACAATACCTCTCCCCCAAAACTACATAGGTACCTCTGATCTGCATATGGGACACCAGCCTAAAGCCGGTGAGTATGGGATTTTCCTGTTGTGGCTCACCAGTACCCCAGGCATGCTAAGGTCATGCATATGACCATGCACACAACTGTTACTCTCAGCTGTTTTGCAATATCTGCATGTTCACTTTTGATGAGGTTAACTGCATTGCATCACAGTGGTCATCACAGGGGCCTATTTGTAGGAGATGTCATATATCTGTAGCATATCTCACAACCTGTCATTGCAAAAAATCTGGACAAAGACTGACAAAATGGGGGTGGGGGACGAAGGCCCAAAACTAGGAACACATTTTATAAATTAGTTGTATACAATGCATATAAATGGTGTACACACACCTGTTAGAATGCCAGGTATTTGTGAAATACAAAAATGAGAGCACAATAACACATTTCTGAACCCTTCCAACCTGTCATGTGACCTATAACCTGTACAATTCAATTGTAAAACAAACAAACAAATCTGTTAGGGGAACAATTATGACACATAAAAAACTTACAAGAAACTAGATGTATACGCATGCACAGGCTGAAGCTAATACAGTTTTGAAGCAGCTTTCAATATTATTACAGCATTGCATCTTCTTGGGTACACACTAGCCATCAATTACAGAGACTCTTTGATTAACAGCAAATAACAGTCAGCTGTCCTACCAGGATTATCCTAAATTTACTCAGTTGCCTGCTACAGCAACAGCCATAGTTTGCATACAGCTTACGTTGCAGCAAAGGTTTGCTTGGTACAAGAACAACACTGTGCATCACCAAACGAACACCATCCCTATGGTGAAGCATGGTGATGGCAGTGTCCTGCTTTGGGGTTGCTGTTCATAAGCTGGATGTGGGCCTGTAGCCAAGGTGGAGAGGATTAGGAACAGTTCAAAATACCAGTCCCTTTTGGCACAAAATCATCATGTGTCTGCTAGAAAGCTGTGGATAGAGAGGACTTACACCTTTCCACATAACATTGACCCATACCATACATAAAAATCCATAAAAGAATGTCTTCACCAGAAGACAATCAATGTTTTGAAAAGGAAAAGCCACAGTCCACACATACATCCAATAGAGAATCTGTGGGGTGCCCTGAAGAGGCCTTTGCAGAAGTGATGCCCTCGCAATCTGACGGGGTCAGAGGGCTTCTGCAAGGGAGAGTGTATAAATATTGTTCACTCGAGATGTGCTATGCTGATACATATCTTCCCAAGAGGACTGACTGCTGTTATGAACTCAAAAGGTACTTTAACAATGTATTAGTTTAAGGGTGTGCGCAGTGATGCAACCAGCCTATTGTACGTATTTCAGCTTCTACATGTTACCCCTAACTGATTTATTTGTTCTTCAATTGGTTTGCACAGGTTATAGGTCACATTAAAGGTGGGAAATGTTATCACATGATTTCTGTGATCTCATGTTATATATCAGACAAACCTGGCATGTTAACAGGGGTGTCTACACTTATAATATCCACTGTAAGCTTAAAAGGTCATTAGTGTAACCAGTTCTGTTGTAACATATATGTACTGCGGGTTTTAAAGTGTAAGATTCAAAATATGTCATTAAATAGTGACACCGGTCCTCATATCATCCCAGTAATGTGTCAGACAAATACAGGATTTATGACGAACAGACCAGAAATATGAGCCACACACGTAGACATATAATGACACTCTGCACAGTTGAGAGGTATGTTCTGTAGGAGTTGCCACTGTGCTATACAGGTGAACAGCTATTATGTGTACATGGGTGCAGTGTGTGCTTCTTGAAGGACAATCACCTATTAACACTACTCACATATCACAGAAGTGAATAGAAGTTGTAATAGGAAGTGGAAAAGGCTGCATTACATAATGTTGATGGCATGTCCAGGGTGTGTATGTAGTGGTCTGACAGTGTTGTGAATGTTGTCAGGTGGCTATTATGAGGTCTGTGTAATGCCTGCCACCTCACCTGTATGGGTGTGTGTGTATGCATGCATGTGTGTGTGTGTGTGTGTGTGTGTGTGTGTGTGTGTGTGTGTGTGTGTGTGTGTGTGTGTGTGTGTGTGTAGCAGCAAATGGTATAGTGCAGATATTAATTTAGATACAGGTGGTCACAGTCTCTCCTGCTCAGTATCTGATGTCACTGTCTCTGCAGACTCTGGCAATGGTAATGGTCATATTCAGGCACAGGTGGTGTTGTCAGGGGCTGAATCTGTGCCATTGGTTGGCATCCCCACAGTCATCCACAATGTCCCCACACACAGTCACAGTGGACACACATGCCCAATCCCCAGCAACACAGATTATGGACAGTTGGCAGGTGGTGACATGGAACAAGCTAGTGCGGTGACTATGGCAGGTGTGAGTGCAGACACTGTCCATAGCCAGAGTGCAGGCGAGGTCTCAAACAGGTGGATGGACAGGGGTACTCGCAGGTGGACTGCTGCTCATCAAGCTGCTGTCGCAAGTTCCACAGCAGGTGTCACCAGATGCATGTTTTGGGTTGTCATAGATGCAAAAGCATGTAGTGAATGCAACACTAGACAAATACTCAGGGTGATGGATGCAACTCTTCCTGATTTATGTGGTGACATATGTAAGCTTGTTGAGGCCACACACCAAAATACTGAGATCATGAATAGATGGTGGGGTGAGAACTTGGCAATCTTCAACCATGGCATGTCTGTGCTAGAGTGTGTGGTGGGAGATGGGCATCAGCCACATGCATGTAGGTCACCACCATCAGCTGAGAGTCTGCGGGGCCATGCACCTTCATACTCCCATAGTGGCAGTGACACCAGCACTAGTACCAGTGAGACCTCTGGCAGGACCAGTTCACATGTCCATGGCTGGAGATGGTGAACTGGACACCCTGCCATGTACAATCTACAGCTCTCCAACATGCACCTGTGTAGGGCAGCCACATGGGGTGACTATGTGCATACATACACATACACATCTGTATCACAGGCAAGTCACCTCCAGACACACACAGTACCTCTGCACAGCCTATCTATAGGATATCCCTCCAAACACACACACATGGATGTCAACCATATGGCCAAACCTAGGCCTCTGACAAACCCACACCACACCCTGTGCATATAATGACACCTGTGCCACATCCCTGTTATCTATACCATCGATGCAGGGACAGGCTAATATCGGTCTGATGCACAGGGTGAATATAGTACAGTGTAGCTATGTAATACTGTTTAAGGTGTTGTCTGCTTGCATTTGTTATGAGTACACATAAAGGTGTATGCACCTTATTAGCCAGGATGCATTATTGTTGTTAGTACCACTGACTGAATGTAGTCTGACATGCTGTATTCTGTTTGTGTTCCAGGTGTCTGTGTGTCTGCAGGCTGTGGCCCTGCAGACATTACCAATGTGGAGTTTGGCAGAGTGGGAATACACTGACCATGTCATAGCAAAGGTACAGCTTTATATGTACATTTTCCAGGTGTGTATGCATGCAACAGTGTGTGATGGACACTGCTGCCAGACAGTGTGACCTGGAGTACATACCCCTTGTCACAGGTAGCCTTCAAACATGTGACCTCAGTGTTGTGTAGTACCACAGGCTCATACATGTGGAACAGGTTATTGGAGTACTGTCAGTATGTCCCTCACAAGCTTGGCCATTAGATTGACTGCAACAGATTCATGTCAGCTCCTGTTGCCCCTGCCATTTCCTTCCCTTACACTCAACCCTGATGCAGTTGGTGAGGGCATGCATGGTACTGTGTATGACAGGTTTGTGGTATGTATTCCTGAGTTCACAGGGTAGAACAGGGAGACAAAATGGTATATCCTTTGCATGCACACAGTAAAGACTGACACAGAGGATGTGCATACAGTAACACAAACACATTTGGCAATGGACAGATTAGTAAACCTACATATCCACTTTAATGTACTATAGTGCCACATACACATGACATGGCCCACATAGATTATATGCATGGGACATAGCCCACTACCTCTTACAACACATAATGTTGTGAATGCCTTCATGGATGGTGAGATAACCCACCAGAAATAGCAACTGGAGTCATCTATTGCTCTTACAAGCATGGGCAAGTGATAGGATAACAGATGTTGTATCAGCATGATGTTTCAGTCAGGTATGATATCTGATGCTGGCATGTGTGTCAGTACTGTGACCTACTTGGCCATAAAATTACACACATGACCGTTGTTAGGGGACACAGACCACATATAGGTTGCAAACATCCAGATATTCCATAGACATCTGTACAGATGACTGGAGTGGCCTGTACAATGGTTTAGCATGCTGCATGTGAGGCAGATGCCATTAACATGCTGTATAAAGTAATGCCATCAGGAGGTGGTAAACCTGCATGGATGGTACACACATCAAAATGGTATAATCCAAACAATATATGATTCTCAGCCCAAACACACACACACACACACACACACACACACACACACACACACACACACACACACACACACACACACACACACACACACACACACACACACACACACAAACACACAATTGTCAGTATTGAGATTACACCCCCTACATATCTAGTTATTTCTACTATAGTGTTATGCAGTAGCCAGACATGCCACAGAGCTTATAGGAATTCACTTTGTCCCAAGGTACTTCTAAGGTGAATGACATTTGCAGCCCTTGTAAAGTAGGATGGTGGGAAACATACAGGGTGGTACACAACTCAAAATGGTACAACCCACACATGATACGATTCTCTCTCTCACACACACACACTTACCTGTCAGTATTGAGATTAGATCCCTTGCCTATCTAGTGATTTGTACTATAGTGTTATGCAGTTATCGCACATGCTACAGAGCATAGGGGGCTGACAGCTGGCCAAAGTTGCTAATGAGGGTAATGACATAAGCAGGACTGATAAAGTAGGGCACTGGGTGGGAAACTTATCAAAATACTTCTTCTTACAAACAAACATGCACACTTATATACCCACACACACATTTGCCAGATCTGAGATTAGAACCCCTGCCTATCTAGCAATTTGTACTACAGTGTTATGCAGTTATCACATGCACTACAGAGCTTACTAGGCTGACAACTGCACAAAGCTTCTGATAAGGGGAATGACATCAGCAAGACTGATAAAGTGGAGCACTGGGAAGTGTCGTTGGTGGGAATGGCCTAAAACTGTTTCACCTACAAACAAACATACATTCCCTCACTCTTGCACACACAACTGCCAGTACTGAGATTAGAACACCTACCTATCTAGTTATTTGTACTACAGTGTTACCCAGTTATCGCACATGCTACAGATCTTACAGGGGTGATAGGTGTCCAACGGTACTTCTAAGGTGAATGACAGCAGCAGATGTTGTGAAGTAGGGCAATGTGAAATGTACTGAGTGGGAACAGTCTCCTAATACTTAGTCTTACTTAGGAAAATCTTCAAAGTACACCACCACAAGCTTGTCCGTGTCAACAGTGATAAAAGCACTCTTTATTTGAAGAAAAACAATAAAAGTGTTAAAAACACATGAAATTCCCAACTGAGATAAACACTTTTTACTTCTTAAGCCTTCTTCAGATCATGATCCTATGGCATTCTTGTGTGGGTGTGTGTGCATTTCTGATGGGTGTCATCATCCATGGCTCCAGTGCATAGCCAGCATCCCCCATCAGATGGCCCTACAGGATGCCCCCAATGGCAAATGCCTGATACAGCTGTGATGAATGCCAGATGTGGGAGTCATGATAGCTTCCAGGGTTGCCAGCACACACATTAATGATAATGCCCTGGCCATTGCACATGACATGGCAGTTGGAGGGAAAGCCCTTGTGGTTTATGTAGACCCTACCCTGTTCACCAGTTGGTGATTTGATGTGGATGTGTGTGCAGTCTATGGCAACCAGTACTGCTGGGTATTCTGCTACATGGTGGAAGAGATGCATATTGCTAGTCCTCTCCTCACAGGTGTTGGGGAAGTAAATGTGCTCAGTGGCATGTGGTAGCAAGGCATCCAGGAACTGGTGGAGTACCCTGGATGCAGATGCCTGTAAGACCCCCATGATGTCCCCAGTAGGTCTTGGGAAAGTACCTATAGCTAGAATTCTTAAGGCTATACATACCTTGTTATCCACTGGGATGGGTTCCCCTTTGTTGGCTCTAGGTCTGAGTTGAGGCCGGCATAGCTCAATGATTTTCAAAAGTATGTCTCTGTCCACTCTGTAACTCTCTACTATCTCCAGATAATGTAGCCCCTGGTAAGTTACCACGAGTCTGAACACTCTTCTCCTCCTCCTTGGTCTGTGGTGGTTGTCAGCATTATCCTCCTCTCTGCCCTCAGCCTCTAGCACATACTGATGGATCAAAGCAATGGCAGCCCCTAACATTTTCCAGTTAAAATTCCCCACACGTGTACACCAATGGTGCAGAGTTTGTGGTAAAATACAGACTGTAAGGTGTTTCAATAGTTTATACTGTTGTGCTGCAGATGCTGCCTGTATGATCGGCTGACTATGATGCATTCCACCTGCTAGCTATGTAATTTGTTCTTGATTGCTTTTATTCTGCTATTTTCCTTTTTAACCCTTCCCATTCCCCCCTATTAAGCCCTGAGCTATGCCACACAAATCCGGTGCCCAAATGTCAACAGTCCTGCTATTTCCATTTTTTTTTTAGAATGGGTGCGCACTGAGCAAACCCATTTAGCTAATGTAAACACAAAGAAATTGCCCTCCCTGGATGCAACCACACTCTTAATTCCATGGAATAAGTCAATACAGCCTCAGACACACCCTCTTACTTAGCTGTGCTTACCTAAGCTTATCTGTGCACCATAAGGCTCCAATGTGTTTACACCATGCCTGACACACCCCCTTTTCATGTCTGTTGCTCCTCCTAGTTACAAGATTGTGCTATAGCATCTACACAATTAGGTACAGTTTGGCATTTAAAAGATTTTTGTGATTCAGTAAATTTCCCCTCATTTGCATACCCCACTGCCTTAGTCCGTAGTTACTGCACTGCACTACACCAGAGCCTTTCCCCTTAACAACCACTGTTCCCTGTTATTGTTTTGATTCTGCATGCCATAGACTATAATGGCAAAATGTAGATTTCCCTTAAAATTGAGTTTTCACATTTTTCTTTTATTTTCGGCATGATCCCGTTTGCGTGCTGCTGCCCTATGCTTAAACGTCCAAGATCGGCCAAAAGAAATAACTTTGATTTTTATAAAAATGAAGCACTTTTTCATGCCAATGGCCATATATTTGAGTATTGGCATGCCTAAATAGTATAATACATGCTTTTTTTGGAGCTGTCATGCCTCTGTTTTATTTGCAGAAATGTGTTTGGATAGTAGCCAAATACATTTCTGTCACTAACACTGTTCTTGCATAGATATCTGCCTGCTTGCTGAATCACTAGTTCACCTAATTTGCATGGTTTTCACCAGCAAAAAGGTAATTAGCATTCTTAACTGGTTTCCATGTAGGAACAGTGTAGGCAGGCTCATGCACGTCAAAACACTAGTTTACTGGATCGCTCAGCGGCCATAGTCTGTGCAGCAGTGGCTACACTGTTACTGCATGGAGAAATTAATTTATTGAATCCTGTGGTAAGTATATGCTAACTTTATACAATTCTGAGTGAATAGACAACACAAACATAATTCACACCTTCTTCTTTGTAATTTTAGTTTACCTGCTGATAGCCTTGCAACCTTAAATATTGAGGAGGATTCATAAAGGTTATGGCTATATGTGGACTTTGTCTACACTTAGTGTAATCTTTCTGTGTGAATAGACAATACAAGAATTGTGGTAGGGATGTTCTTGAATACGATAGTTGGTGTAGGTATTTATGAATGCAGTTTTTTTGTCTCATATGCATCACCTTTATTATCCATTTTATAATAAAACTATTAACTGTTTATGTGTTCAGTTAAACTCATCCCATGACACATTAATCAGAATCATATTTATTGGCCAAGTATGCATGCATACAAGGAATTTGACTCCAGTTTCAGTGACTTTCCAAGGACGAATTACATAAACAACATACATACAACTATTAAGAATAAGACAAAAAAGTAAATATACATATAAGGTGCAAAGTGCAACTCAGTGCAAGAAATTCTGAAATAAACTATGAAAGAAACCGGTATTAATAATATGTAAACAATACTACAAAATCCTTGGAGGCTTGGAAAAAGAATACCCCAGCTTAATAAACTGAGTTAACTGTTTATGAACTTAATAGCCTGTGGGGGAAAAAACTGTTATTATATCTGCTTGTTTTGGTGCATCTTAATCTACAATGCCTGGCTGATGGTAATAGTTCAAAAAGATGGTGGCCTGAATGTGAAGGGTCACTGATTATTTTCCCTGCCCTTTTCGTGACTCTGGAATAGTACAGGTCCCGTAAGGAGAGCAAACTAGCACTGATGATATTTTTGACAGACCGATATAACCTATTTTTGTCACGATTAGACAGAGATCCAAACCACGCTGTTATGGATGAGCTGAGAATAGACTCAATGACTGCTGTATAGAACTGAATCAACAGTTCCTGTGGGAGGTTGAACTTCATCATCTGTCGCAGAAAGTACATTCGCTGTTGTGACTTTTTTATGATGGATCCTACACTGGTCTCCTACTTCAAGTCCTGGGCCATTATAGATCCCAAAATCTTGAAGGATTCCACAACTTACATAGCAGTATTAAATATAAAAAGGGGGGATAATGTTGTAATACCACTCCTAAAGTCGACTATCATCTCCAGAGTTTTAAGAGTGTGTGATTTCAGATTAACTCTGTAATATTAATTTTAATGAGCACTCTCAGGGTAATGACTGCCATGTCCTTCATTATAACAATTTGAATATCTCTACAGTACTTTTTTTTAAGCAGGGTGACTATTTCAGTGTATTTAGTGTCATGAGTCTTTGCTGAACAAAAACATTTTTTTGACTTCTTTTCAGTGTGGTGGCTGTAGCAATTTCCTCTCTGGTGGGTGAAGCCTCAGATAACTTCTGTTATTTAACAGTTCTGTTAAATGTCATAAGAAGTGAAGGAAAACTTGTTTCAACTAGAGAACTCTGTGTTCTTGCAAATGTATAACTAATAGCAGCTCTTCCACTGCAATACATGTGAACTTATTTATTTGTTGTTGACAGTGCTAGTCCTACACGGCTTGTGTCCTACTTTGAGGATGTATTTATACTCACCAGGGAATATTTTACCTGGGGAACAAAGGAAGCCCCCATAGTTTTTTTTTTTGGCCCCAGAGTTCTTTACATTAATTCAGACAGATTGGACCCCAGGTTAACATGTCATATGATGGAAAATTTAGTAAATAACCATATGAACAATAAGAAAGAAATGAATAATAACTTAATCAAGCAGAAATAGATGGACTCCTATCCTGAGGAAGAGCAACACACTCATGGTCAGCATTGATTACTTTAGACTAGGGTTTAGTATATCTTTTATGTAACAGATTCAATGAAACCACACCAAAATGTACTAAAAACATCACATTTCGTGCAGGAACAGACATTGCATGATATTCTAATGTACTTGCAAAAATAGCTGAAAACAAAACAATGTATGTAAGTATTTTGGTTACCCAAATAACAAATACGTGTAATCTGCTGTCTCATTGTCTCCCTACATATACACATGCATAACACTGAGGAATGGGACTGAATTATCTATAACACAACTAAAGCATTTATATGCAAGTACAACTTTTGTGGCTTATTTTCAACTGAAGAGGGGGTGACTCTATTGTTTGTTTGTAAAATAAGAAATATACATGACATAAAAGCACTGGAGCAGTTGCTAAAATGACTATATGACTGAGGTTAATGTAAGAGCATCAGTTCTGTTTCATCACTTGCATATTTTCCTTAATTCTCAGTTACATCAACTATAAAAGAAAGATCATATCGGATCACTCATTTGTTACACATTCTAATTAAATCAGTGTACAACAATTACATCTGCCTTGTAATCTATGACTAAGGACGTCAGAATAGCATAGGAAAGACTGTAGTGGGTTTTTAGCAGGACTTACCACACTCAAACAACTGTATCATTGTAAGGTGTGGCAGCTGCTTGCCAGAATTCATAGGCAATTTCGAGCATGAGCAGCTGAAGTCCCTGGTTTCAAAAGAGTGGTTACCGAGTGCTTGGGATTTGAGTTCTTGTAGTAGAATGGTTTATTTTTAGGGCATGCAGTGTGTGTATATTTGTATTTTTTCTTAAATCAATCCAAAGGTAAGATGAGGTGTAACTGTAGGGTTTCTGACTGTCTAGAGATTTTATGACATGGGCAAGACATTGATAAATGTGTTGACAAAATTCATGGAGTGTAAATAAATAAAAATATGGATGTGTTTTGCCAGATAAAAGTTTTAATTACCTGATGATATATAAACATGCCATTAGGATGAATTATTATTTTTACAAATGAGCAAACATTTCTTCTGCCCTGTATTTTAGTACATTTCATCTTAGCTCTCTCCTGAAGTATGAACTGATAACTTCAGATATGGTCTATCTACTAGGTGCAAGTGTGCTCATACACACACACATTACATGAATACCTTTAGGTTCGTAGGTGTTTACTAGGCTAACAATCACAAGGGCCTTTTTAAGCTTTGCAATGCATCCCAAATCTCTGATAAGTTCTCATATCCTTGATAAGTGTTATCTGTGGCTTGGGAGGTGAAACATTTACAAGCAGGGGTCTGAGAAATGAACCAAACCAGGGATGAATTTCTTGTTCTCTATCCAGTTGTCCAACTTACACTTCACTTGGGTTAGGGAGGAACTCTGCTTTACATGAATAGGGATCCTGTTCCAGAGAAAGTCTCTAGGATATACACTTTTCTTTCCAGCAGGTCCTGTTTATATCTCAGGCAAGGTTTATGTCTTTAAATGGGTAACTATTGTGCTGTTTGTTTTGCAGATATGCAGGGGGGGGTCCATCAAAGCGGGGTCTGATAATGCATTGTATGCCAGGTAAAGATCTCTCCTCAGCAGCCTGCAGGAAATAGAATACAGGCATAGGGCCTTGAGGTGGTCTGCATAGGACATGTTACTTACTCCCTGTATTCTGTTAGTGAGGAACCTCTGTGAATGTTCTAATTGCTGGATATGCCTGGTTAGGTACATACCGAAGGGGTCATAGTATTCAATGATAGGTCTGATAAATGCCAAAAACAGTGGAACAATGACTTTCTTGGACCTAGATATCATTTCTTTGTTTATAAGTTGTACAACATAGAATGATTTCCTCATTACAGTAGACACATGATGGTCAAAGTCTAGATTGCTGTCTTTGCAAGCCTCCAACTACAGGGACAGCTCATAGGGGTGTGCTGTCAATATGATAGTTACCATGGGTGGATGACTTCCCAAAGGATACTATTATGTATTTCTTGTGATTTACTTTTAGTAAAAGGCTCTGACACCAGTTACTTGCCTGTATCAGCCCTTCCTGGACAACATTTGTTTTGGTGGGCAATTCAATAGCAACCACTAATTTGCAATCATCTGTAAATTTAATTAACTAGAGAAAACTGAAATTGGCTTTGACTTCAGAGAAGTAAATGCCCAAAAGGAGAGGTCAAAGGACTGATCCCCGATGGATTCCACTTGCGACTGGCCTCTTTGTAGAGGTGGATTCCCTAATTCTAATTTCCTGGGTCCTGTCTGTGAGCCAGGTAGCTATTCATTGGGTGACATAAGGGTATGTACCTAACCTCTGGAGTTTGTCAACAATGCCTGAGTGGGGCGCTGTGTCAAATGCCTTGGCCTGGTCAAGGTAGGCAGTGTGAACTATGTTGCCCTCATCCATTGCTTTGCTGACCTTCTGAAAGAAGTCCACCAGACTGAATATGCATGACCTTCCTTTGACAAAACCAAATTGGGTTGGTTTCATTGTCTGAAGTTTTCCTGTGTCATTATTGATCATTTCCATGATAATTCTTCCCATGGTTTTGCATATGAGACTAAGAAGTCATTGGGTCTGTAGTTTCCAGGGTCTGTAAGATGGCCACCTTCATGCAGAGGGATGACTATTGCTGTTCTACAGACTGTTTGGAGACTACTGTTTAATAGCAATTCCAGAAGGTCTGATTGGTCATGTTTCATATTTAGAAGGCATCCTGGGATATTGTCTGGGCCCATCGATGCAGTGTTCTTGGCTTTAGAGAGAGCATTAGGGACCTGTTCCCTCGTGATAGCATGGGGTGTTATATTTGATGGTATTTCCTGAGGGAAGATTAAGAGGGAGAGAGAACTAAAGTCGGAGCTGAATTTGTTGGCCAGTAGATTTGCTATATTTTCTGGTTCAGTATTGGTGGCTTCATTAACAATGAGTTCTGAAAATAATTGTTCATTGCCTTTGAGGATGCGGACATAGCTGAGCAATAACATCCAGTTGTTCTTGGTCTGGGAGGCTAAGTTTACCTCATATTTAGCTTTGGTAGATTTTATTTGTCCCCTGAGTTGTTTGTTTAGTTTGATGAGAGTGCTTTTATCCTGCTGGGTGCTGTACCTCCTAATTTTTGACATGATTTTCTTCCTCCTGTTATGCAGCCTATTTATGTTGTGATCCCACCAGAGTGGCTTGTTTTTCAAGTTAGTTCTGTACTTCTTCTTGGTGGGTACAGCTGCCTCTATACAGCTACTAACATGCTTGTATATGGTTTCTGTGAACATTTCCGTGTGTGCATTAGTGTTATCATTATTTATTTGAACTTGAAACTTTGCCAGGTTATCACTTAATAGCAGGAAGTAGTAGTTCCTGAATATTTCAGGGTTAGCTGGGCTTCCAAGTTTTATTTTTAATTCAAAGGAGACCATTTTGTGCTCTGACCTTACCAGAGAATTCATTACACTAGGGGGTGTGCAGCACTCTCCTATATTAGTGAGGACCAGATGCACAGTCTAGTCCAGGGAGTTTGGGTTTACAAAATCCAGGAATCTCTGTGCGTGTATGTTTGGTATCATATACAATTCCCAGTTGTACTTTGAAAGTATTGCACAAAACAAGTGTATCCAGCTGACACAGCAGAGATTTATATTTAAAATTCCATTTATTAAAACAAAAGTTAAAAACAGTAAAATAATAAAAGACACAGAGCAGATTAGGCTTTCACGTCTATCACAGGTGCTTCTTCAGATATCTTCTGACTTAACAATGTATTACTTTATATTTGCTCATCTTAGCTTTGATGAGTGCATTCTTACTCTGTTGTACATTTCTTTGTGTAGGGTACTTAAATTTATTATCTTTGTTGTTTATAACTTTATACTATTCTGATGTTTCATTACTTAGTATATTCTTATTTAACTTCATGTGCTTAGGTATATTATGTTTTGTACCAGCATTGTTCTGGTTTGTAATTAAATAGAGTTTCTCTGGATCACCCACTTTTCCATTTACCACAAGAGGTTCATTTGGATGTCCTCCTTTCAACGTACTAAAACAGGTTCACTGAATCATTCACTTTTCATTTGCCAAGTCTGTAAAAGACTAAAGAAAGAAACAGCCACTAAGTTTGGCGGTGCTCTTTCTTTACTCTGAGGCCAGGCACATGTGCCTTATAACTTACTGTCTTAAATACTATGAATAAAAATACATATTATTTGTGAATGGAGGCTCCTTGGTAAGAAAATTAATCTCCTGTGTGTAGTGGGCTTCCTACTGAAATGTGGGCACTAAAAATGCTGAGTGTTGACATATCCTCCCCCCCCCCAAAAAAAAAAGACCAAAAATACAGGAGAAGACTGATTCTTGAAGATTGCTCTTCTCCTTAGAACTTCTTTCTGCAGCAGGAGTGGAGCAAGCCACCCTACATCTACCCATGTGGGGGGCAAGCCCCCCACACCCACTAAACCTGTATATACCAGCTCTAAGATTGCCATATCTCAGAGAAAAAGGAATATTCCAAGAAATGGCATCTTGGACTTAGTTTATGTAAGTCCAATCATTTGGCCATTCAGTCTCTGTACTTTGAGACTCACTCTAGCAGGTTCCAACATTTCAAATTATTAAACTGCAGGGGTGTATTGTTATAAGTGGTAATGTTTTTCTGCAATAGGAAAGTGTTATCTCATAACAAACTTTATTTCTGGAATCACTTTCTTTCTTTGTTATAATCACCTTAAAGCTATTGAAACATAACTACAAAAAAGTAATGTAAGATATTTAATTGTTTCTGCGTACCAAATAATAATCTTATAATGAGAAATGTTTGTTAGGCGACCAGCTGGATTCATTAATACCTACACTAAGTGTAACTAACTTTACACCATTCTGAGTGAAAAGACAGCACAAGCACAATTCACACCTTCTTCCTAATTTTTGTTTTCCTGCTGATAGCTTTGCAACCTTAAATATTGAGGAGGCTTCATAAAGGTTATGGCTATATGTAGACTTTGTCTTCACCTAGTGTAATCTTTCTGAGTGAATAGACAATTGTGGGAGGGATGTTCTTGAATACAGATCGTTCACACCTGGTGTAGGTATTCATGAATGCAGTTTTTTGTCTCATATGCATTTTCTTTATTATCCATTTTATAATCAAACTGCTAACTGTTTCTGTGTTCATTTAAACTCATCCCATGACACATTAATCAGAATCAGAATCACATTTATTGGCCAAGTATGCGGGCATACAAGGAATTTAACGTCGGTTTCAGTGACTCTCCAAGTACGAATTACATAAATGGCATACATAACAACTATTAAGAACAAGTAACAAAGTAAATATACATGTACATTACATATAAGGTGCAAAGTGCAACTCAGTGCAAGAAATACTAAAATAAACTCTGAAAGAAACAAGTATTAACAATATGTAAACAATATGGCAGAATTTTCAGAGGCTTGGGAAAAAAATACCCCAGCTTAATAAGCTGAGTTAAACATTTATAAACTTGATGGCCTGTGGGAAAAAACTGTTCTTATATCTGCTTGTTTTGGTGCATATTTATCTACAATGCCGGGTAATGGTTCAAAAAGATGATGGCCTGGATGTGAAGGGTCGGTGATGTTTTTCCCTGCCCTTTTCATGACTCCAGAATAGTACAGGTCCTGTAAGGAGGGCAAACTAACACCAAAGATATTTTCGGCAGACCGATGTAACCTATTTTTGTCACGATTAGACAGAGATCCAAGCCACACTGTTATGGATGAGCTGAGAATAGACTCAATGACTCCTGTATAGAACTGAATCAACAGCTCCTGTGGGAGGTTGAACTTAATCAGCTGTTGCAGAAAGTACATTCACTGTTGTGCCTTTTTTGTAATGGATCCTACACTGGTCTCCCACTTCAAATCCTGGGACATTATAGATACCAGAATCTTGAAGGATTCCACAACTTATATAGCAGTATTAAATATAAAAAAGGGGGATAATGTTGTAATACCACTCCTAAAGTGCACTGTCATCTCTACAGTTTTAAGAGTGTTCAGTTCCAGATTAACTCTGCAATATTAATTTTAATGAGCACTCTCAGGGTAATGACTACCATGTCCTTAACAATATAAATATCTCTACAGTACTTTTTGCTTTTTTTTTTTTTGAAAGGCAAGGTGACCATTTCAGTGTATTTAGTGTCATGAGTCTTTGCTGAAAAAAAAAACATTTTTTGACTTCTTTTCAGTGTGGTGTCTGTAGCAATTTCCTCTCTGTTGGGTGAAGCCTCAGATAACTTCTGTTATTTAACAGTTCTGTTAAATGTCATAAGAAGTGAAGGAAAACTTGTTTCAACTAGAGCGCTCTGTCCTCTTGCAAATATATAACTGATAGCAGTTCTTCCACTGAGATACATGTGAATTTATTTATTTATATGTTGTTGACAGTGTTAGTCATACACGGCTTGTGCCCTACTTTGAGGATGCATTTATACTGACCAGGAAAAGATTTACCTGGGGAACAATGGAAGTCCCCCTAGTCTTTTTTTTCAAAACTGCAGTAAAACATTCTATTTTTTATAAAGCAAGAAATATCTTTATGAAATTGTCACTTATGACTTAGGCAATTATATATGTATATAGATGAAAACAAACCATACTGACACAATTTTAGTTGCAAGCATTATACATTGTATATACATTACATTACAACACATTATATATATTTTACATCACTTATAATCTATCTAGTAATTGTCAGTCAAACATTACATAGCTTGTTCAAATTTTGCCATCTTTTAAACCTTATTCCTTGTCTGCATGTATTGTTCCCACAATTCTGACATTGTACTGTCTTTTTTCCCTATAAACATATTCAAGTCTTGCCTTGTGCTTCAGTCTGCTCATCTTAAGGTGTTATTCTATTACAGTTGTCTTTCTAATTAATTATCTCTTGCACAAAACAGAAGGAGAAATTGGTTGCCTTGTATATAAACAGATGAATTTTATCATGCTCTAACATGACAGCATGTTTAAAGAAACACTGCAGCAAAAATATAAACCATGTATAAACTGAGAATGTTTCTGTAAGGACATAAATATTGCATAGTTAAGGGTATACATTCAGAAATACATATATTCATATGTACATGCATAGAAGTATTTCAGACATGGAGACTAATCCCCTTCTAGCGTGATAATATGCCAAAACAATCTTTCCCATAATACCCAACGATACCACTTGCATCTTCTCAGGTACCTCACCCTATTGTCCCCTTTTTCCCTCCTATCTTATCTTCAGTTTTTGTGCATAATCTGCCTTTATTTCTTGCCTGTTATACTAAGGAAATTTGCTATGGCTGCTATGTATTATATGGTGTATATATACATCTCCCTGTTCTGTTTTGTAATATTTCCTAACAACATTTATAGTTGTCATATTTTATGCTTGTCATATTTCCTATAAATCTTCAATTATTATTAATTTTGTTATAATGTACATGCCTCTCTGTAACTACTGTTGTTCTTTTGTTAAATTGTGCATGCCTCTCTCTGTGATTATATTATATATTTCTTATGAGACTTTTCTCTGCAGGCCTCTACAAAAATGGATAACTTTTACCTAGTTAGAATTTTGTAATCAACAAATGTAAAACAAAAATAAAGAAAATAATAATTATGTATCCAAATTCTTAAAAATATCTAAACTAGTGCTTGCCTAAATATAATTTGGTAGTCTATTTCATGCATCAGCTACTCTCTCTGAAAACTAATTAGTAAACCTGTCAGTCATATATAATCTTTTTTAATTTCTCCAAATCTTTTGGGTTTCTAATACCATGACAGGAATGGACCTCATTCCTAATTCAAAGTACGATTAAAATTAATCAAATTAGTATTGTTTCAATCTTTGATGTCAGCCAGAAGTGCTCTTCGCAGCACCCGCAATGTGCCCAGTAATGACTCCTTCTGCAATATGTACAGATTTACATGTATTGGTAACGTCTAAATATGATTGTCGATGCTTTTTTATAAGACCCATTGCTACCACTACTATTGGAACTGTCTCGGTATCTTTCTTCCACATTGTTCTCATCTCTGCCTGCAAATCTTGCTATGATTTTCTGTCTCTCTGTACACAAGACACTGCAGTCACTGGGTGTGGCGATTTCAATGATCAATGCTACATTTGTCTTCTTTTCATGGGCCACTATATCCAGTTTTCTAGCATCTATCTTTTGAATTGTTGGTAATGGGTGATCTCATTTGATGCAGACTTCATCGTGTTCTATGATGCTTTGTGGCTCATGTTTCCAGTGTTTTTCAGCCACTTCAATACCATAATGTTTGCACAATCCCCAGTGCAACAGTCTTGCCACATTATTATGCCTTTCAGTATACAGTCCTTCTGCCATTAGTATGTCACAACCAGTAACAAGGTGTGTGACTGTATTCTGTTTTACAAAACCTATATTTGTCTATTTTTCAGTATGTTCAATGGACTTTTAAACCAATGTCTACATAGCTCACTATATTGGGCCACCAATATAAACCTTTCATCTTTTGGTTTGAATTCACCTCTCCTTAACCATTTCTGCATTTGATCCTGATCAACATGACGTTATTCGAAGAGTTTTCTTTACTTGAAACTATATTTATGCATTTTCAACATTTCTTGCCTTTTCATCTGTTCCTTCATCTTATATTCTTTCTTTTTGTTTTTTGGCACATTCAGTTCCTGCCTGATTTTTATCTACTTCTGGTCTGATTTCCATTCCTGTTTGATGCTGATATGCTTCTGCTAGACTAAGTAGAGAAGTCCTCTTAGATTTATTCTCCTCATGTTTCAAAACTTTCCCTATTCTTGGGTCTTGTGAGGTCAGCATATATGTATGCAGTGCCACGATTGCAAATCTATACATTGTAATCAATTTCAAGGAGGCCGATACCTCTTTTGGAAAGAAGAATATATAATCTTGGTATACAATGATTTTAAGAAATCATTCAATGAGCATGAGCATCCTTGTTGTTTTCCTGTGTAATCTGTCCAACACTTTATGTGGCCAGTCAATCACTAAAAAAACTGTAAGTCAGGACAGGAAGAGAAAATTGGTTTATGGCTTGAATTTTGTTCCTAGATATCAACACTGTTTTCAAAATTAATGTAAGTCTTCCAAAATATTCCTTACTAGGTTTTATTCACATTTGTCATGTTTTATTGCTGCTCCTTCATCAATTCCCAAATATTTATACACTCTGTCCTGCTCAAGTTCTTTTATATCACATTCTTGTTCCAACACATTCTTGTTTTAAAGGTTGCTTTAGCAAATTTATCAACACCAAATGACATTCTTATATCATCTGAAAAAGTTTTGAATACTTGCAGTTGTGCTTTCAGTTCCTCATCTGATCAGCTATACAGTTTTAAATTACTGACAAAGAGAAGATGAGAAGTCTTTATACTTTGTTGTTTTTTAGGAGCCAAATTATAGCCTAGGCTTAATCTGTTAAGCAGACAGTTTAATGGGTTAAGGGCAAGGCAAAAGAACAATGGTGACAGAGTCACCCTGGAATATGCCCCTTTGGATTTTTATCCCTGTAATAATAATTTGTCCTTTATCATGGTTAAACTGCAAAGTGGTTTGCCATTGCTTTATGGTCACTGTGATTGAATTTATAAGTGTAGGGTGTGTCTTATACATTTTTAAGTACTCTTTTATCCATGAATGTGGTATACCGTCAAATGCTTTTTTGTGGTCACATAATCTTTTTTAATTTCTCCAAGACTTTTGTGTTTTTAATACCATGATGGGAATGGGATTCCTACGTCAAACTACAATTAAAGTTCATAAAATTAGAATTGTTAAAATCTTTGATGTCAGCCAGAAGTGCTCTTTGCAGCACCCACAATGTGCCCAGTAATGATTCCTTTTGCAATTTGTATGGGGTTACATGTATTGATGACATATCTAACTACAATTGTAGATTCTTTTTTATAAGACCTGTTGCTCCTACCACTATTGAAACTGTCTTGGTATCTTTCTTCCACAATGCTCTCATTTCTGTCTGCATATCCTGATATTTTATGACTCTGTGTCTCTCTGTATGCAAGTCACTGTAGTAAGTGGATGTGGCAATTTTGATGATTAATGCTACATTTGTCATCTTTTCATGGACCACTATATCCGGTTTTCTAGCATCTGTCTTTTGAACTGTTGGTAATATGTGATCTCATGTGATGTAAACTTCATCATTTTTCATGATGCTTTGTGGCTCATGTTTCCAGTGTTTTTCAGCCACTTCAGTACCATAATGTTTGCACAATCCCCAGTGCAACACATTTGCCACATTGTTAGGCCTTTCAGTATACAGTCCTGTCTGTCATTAGTATATCACAATCAGCAATGAGGTGTGCAACTGTTTCCATTTCTATTTTACAAAACCTACATTTGTCTGTTTCTCCTACATGTTCAATGGACTGTAAACCAGTGTGTACATAGCTCAATAGCTCACTATCATGTACCACCAATATTAACCTTTCATCTCTTGGTTTGAATTCACCTCGCCTTAACCATTCCTGCATTTGATCCTGATCAACATGGGGTTCTTCCTGAAGTTTTCTATAATTGCATCTATATTTATGCATTTTTCTCATTTCTTGCATTCTTATCTGGTTCTTCACCTTATATTATTTCTTTAGTTTTTTAGCACATTCAGTTGCTGCCTGATTTTTATCTGCTTCTGGTTTGATTTCCATTCCTGCTTGACACCAATATGCTTCTGCTAGACTAAGCAGAGAAGTCATCTTAGATTTATTCTAGTCATATTTCAAAACGTTCACTATGTTTGGGTCTTGTGGGATCAGCAGGTATGTGTGGAGTCCCACAATTGCAGATCTATACATGTAATCAATTTCAAAGAGGCCCATCCCTCCTTTGGAACAGGGAATATATAATCTTGGTATGCACTGATTTTTATAAATCATTTGGTAAGCATGAAGCATCTTTCTTGTTTTCCTGTCTAATCTATCCTACAGGTTTTGAGGGCCAATCAATCACTCCAAAACTTTTAGTTAGGACAGGAAGAGCAAATTGGTTTATAGCTTGAATTTTGTTCCTAGATGCCAACGTTGTTTTCAGGATTAATTTAAATCTTCTAAAGTATTTCTTACTAAGTTTCATTCGCATTTGTTCATGCTTTATTGCTGATCCTTCATCAATTCCCAAATATTTAAACATTCCCTCTTGCTAAAGTTCTTTTGTATCACATTCTTGTCTCAAACTGATGTTTTCTTGGTGCTGTAGTTTTCCTGCTTTAAAAGTTGCTTTTGCACATTTATCAAGACCAAATTACTTTTTTATGTTATCTGAAAAAGTTTTGACAACTTGCAGTTGTGCTTTCAGTTCCTCAGCTGATGAGCTATATAGTTTTAAATCATCGACAAAGAAAAGATAATAGGTCTTTACTTTTTGTTGTTTTCTAGAAGCCAAATTATATCCATGGCCTAAGCTGTTGAGTAGACAGCTTAATAAGTTAAGGGCAAGACAGAATAGCAGTGGTAACAGAGAGTCACCCTGGAATATCCCCCTTTGAATTTTTATCCCTGGGATAATAATTTCTCCTTTATCACAGCTTAATTGCAAAGTGGTCTGCCACTGTTTCACAACCACTGTAATGCAGTGGATCAGTGTACGGTGTATCTTATACATTTTTAAGCACTCCTTTATCCATGAATGTGGAATACTATCAAATGCTTTTTGTAGTCAATCCATGCCGTACTTAGATTCTTCCCCTTTTTACAGTTCTCTACTATGACTTTATTTAATAACAAATAATCATCTGTTCCATATGACTTTCTGTTATTGCCCTTTTGTTCTGTTGCCATAATTGAGTTTTCTTCTAAATGACTATAAACTCTGTTGGCATCAATTCCAGTATATAGTTTATACATCATCGGAAGACAAGTTATTGGTCTATAATTTTTAGGGTAATTTGTAGGTTCACTATTAAGTAGGAGTATTATTTTTATTGTTAGCCTGGTTGATGTCTGTTTGGGGTGTGCATATAAACAGTTCTTACTCATGGCTAAAATCTTTGCACCAAGATTTTAATACTTTTAACCAGAAGTTGGGTACTGCATCTGGGCCTGGGGTTTTCCAATTAGAGGCTTTTCTTAACTTTGTTTCAGTCTCTGGCTGTTACTTCATCCCATTTCATAGCATGTACCTTTAAACTTCTTATTTTTTCTTTTACTTGTTCTATCCGTTTAGCATCTTTGTTATGTTCCACAGGATCTTCATAAATACTTCTCCAAAATATATTTATTTCTTATTTTTTGGTAGTCTTTCAATTCCTTTTACCTTGTTTCCCAATTCTGTATAAAACTTTTTTGGGTCATCAGTAAATTGCTTATTTTCCTTTATATTTATCTGTGTATCTTTTATATTTTTCCACCTGTGCTGGGATGTTTAGTTTGTAATTTGCGATAGTGCATGATAGGTACTGATCTGTTCTAATACTGCACATTGATTTTATAACATCTATCTTTCATAGTATTTTTGTTGATCTACTCCCTGTCCTATGCTCTTCTAATACTGGCACTTCTTGTCTTAATTGCTTTATAGTTTTCGCTATTTGATACATCTGTAATGGTATTTGATTTCTCCCCTTCCTTTTCCTCACTATCCTGTGTCCTTGTGTTAGAAATATATCAGTTATTAATCTAGGTGCACAATAATATATTTTGTTTACTTCTGTTATATCTGTGACACCCGTGTCCTGGCTCAGCAATCAAGGAGCCTCAATCTTCACCACTAACACCAGAGAGGGGCATCTCATATAGGAGAAAAGGATAACAAATACACACAGTAAAGTGCAATTTCCCTTAAGAACTCACAGAGATCACAGTCAATCCGGGGCTGGTTGCTCAATAAGAATCCCCTCTGGCACAGCTATAGGGTCCAGATCTCAGCCTAGTGGGCAAGCTAAAACCTGTAGCATCCTCTCTGTCCAATCAGTGCTTCGTGTCCCTGCCCAAGTAGCTGACACACACACACACACACACACACACACACACACACACACACACACACACACACACACACACACACACACACGCACACACTTTGAGAAGAGTTTATACAACCACACAGACACTCCTGGGGAAGGCTGCCACAGGTTCTCTTGCTGTGCCCCCTTTTCCAAGACTATACAGTAGTACACTGCCACCACCCACTAATAATTATCAGCCACTCAAAGGCCCTTTAAAGGGTGTCCAATTATTACTGTGCAATATTATTATCCAATTGGTAGTATAACTATACAGTCAAGGCTTATTAGAGTGACTTTGTACAGTAATCAATATAAATATTTAATGTACTCTAGAGCTTATATTATCTTTACACAAAATGGCCACAGTTGAAAGGTTTTAAAATATTAAATAATAAATAATAAAAACACAAGACAATACTTCTTACTACACAGTGCTAGTCAAGAGTTCAGAGATCACAAAGAAATACTTAAAATAATTCAGTAAGACAGTTCTGCCATCACAGAAAAACAATTCATCTGTTCTTTCTAGTTCCTAGCTATTTCTAAAAGAAAACACAAGTCTAAGATAACTTACATAAGAAAACAGGCAGCGTCCTGATGAGTTGGATGGTCAAAACAAAAATGCTTCATAATCTCTGGTTCTCTCTGTTTAAATTGAAATTGCAGTTCTGATAAACATTACATCATTCTTCACACTTTCCTGGGGTTCCCAGGCTAACAGAAACTGCATTTACATTCTTAACATCTCCCTTTTGTTATCTTGCAGCTGGTTAGGAAACAGAGCAATAAAAATACATTTGTATATTTAAATCTAGCAATTTAATTCTTGGTTAAAACAATAGAAAGAATGTCTTCATCTAGACAGTCTGGAGCTGACTAAAGATCAATGGGTCATAACATGCTTTACTTTGGTCAGTAGAGTATACTGTTGTCACATTTATTTCCAGTTCCACATGTAACACTATTTCTTTACATTTAAGACAACAAGCCTAGCCTGTAGTTTACATTCATATTTACAAATGATAGAATTATCTGCAAAATTCTATCTGGCTAGGCTGGCAGCCTTCACAATATCACATGGATCTCTATGGCCAGTCCTAATTATTGTGTTCATTTGTTTTATTAGACTTCTTACTTTTTGGGTTTTATTGAACTTCTGCAGTCTATTTCTTTCATTGATCTTAATATGTATATCTGCATTAAATCAAGCAACTCTTCTCTTAGCTCATTTTCTTCTAAACTGATGACACATTTTTTGTTTACCATTTCCTGTGGGCATTCTATAGAAAGTTCTATAGCATCTTCCTGTGGCACATTCTCTTCAGTTTCATCCTGTGCCATCTGTTTCTCTGTCATATGGGAACTCACTGACCTATCACTCCTCAACCTTGACTGTGTCAGAGTTTCTACTGTTTCCTGTTCCTTCCCTTCCTGTCCAGCTTCAAGTGAATGTTTATACTGGTTTAATGTGGAACGCTCCAAAATATCTTCATATGGCACTTGATCAATGGCTTTCCATTCCACTGGTTTTCCCTCAGTTTAGATTCCAATTACTCTGTCCTGTTGTGATGCTTTCTGAATTAGATTTTCTACACTGAATCCTTCACTATACAGGTACTCCATAACCTCAGTTTCTGTTTCTTTCTCCATTACTAATCTAATTTTCTACTTTTCCTCTTTGTCTTCTTATTTTTTTGTATTGTAAAGTTTTCCATGTTTTGATTCATTTGCCTGTATTTCTCTTTGAATATCTTTGGTGCTGCTCTTTTTGTATTGATTAGTTTTGCTTTCTCCTTTGCATACATATTACACCATATTAAATATTTTTTTCTTTCCCATGTCCATATTTGTTCTTCAGATGTCTCTTGTTCTTCCTGTTTCTCTTTACTTTGGGGACTCATTCCATCATGCTGTAATGTAACCTGTGTTAAACCTTCTTCACCAAATCCTTCACTTCACAGGTAGCCCATACCTTCCGCTGGTATTTTTTAACTTTTACTTTACTAATCTTCTTTTCTACATTCCCTCTTTATGATATTATCTTCTGTGTAGGTTGTCTAATGATTCTCTATTACTCTTTGATATCTCCAAGTATTTCAGATGCAGTTTTATCTAAATGCTGTATATACCTGAATAAGGTATCCTCTTAAAAATCTATATGAAACACTGCAGAAGCTCAGATATTTTAGACTTCCATACTAATTTACATTTTCACATTGAAGGATGCATTCAGTGTATATCTGCTGTACTCATGACACTATTCTTATAAGGTTCCTATATTATTATTCCATACTCTATTCTGGATCTGATGTAATTTGCAAACAATTATGTTATTATCTCTGATTTCTTAGACTTTATAAGTCTTTTTGCATAGCCTATAGTTGCATAAGAATCATTAACCAATTGTTTGATATGGTCATAACAACTCAAAGATGTATCTACCCATATACCCAGGCCTTTTGAAATAAATCTACACTTTCACCCTTCAGTTTATGTCTCCAAAATCTCATATGTTTAGTTTTTGATGTATTTATCATCATATTATTCTCCTGTGCCCAAATGGTCAATTTGGTCGTTTTATTTTTGGCAGATTTACCCTGTCTGTAACAGATTTAATAATTTACCCATTTTTAACTCATCTACGTACAAGCTATAGAACAGCTCAGATAAAAAAGAGATTTGAAAGATACAACCTAAACAAGTATGGTCTAGGGCAGCAGCCAGTAAGACTCCCTGACTGTAGCCTAGAATTTCTCCTGTCTAGCTGCTGTACGATACTCATCACACTCTGTTAGAGACCATGCAGCTATCGATCTTATCAAGATCACATTAATATCTACTTGTTCTAATTTATTGATCTGTGTTTTGTCCATGATTCTATCAAAGTCTGAAGATACATCTACATAAATTACATCACAACACACTTTTTCATTCATAGCCGTTATTGAAAGTATTATTGAAGCCATGGAGAGAAACCCAGTAGTGCAAGGCTCTGATGTCTTCCACACATTAAGACCAGCTACTACACAGGCAAGGACTAAAGGTGGAGGTTTCTTGATTTGCATAAAAATAAATAGGCCTCAAAGCTAGTCAAACAGGATGATGCAATTGAGCTTCTCTATGTTTGGATCATCATAGGCAAAATCTCAAACCACTTCTTTGCAAGCTCTTTGACCCAGGAAACCCATAACATGTGCTTAAGCTTACTGGAAACACTCTCCACCCAACACAATACCATATTCATGGGTGACTTTAATTACTACATTTTTAACTAGGAATCATATACCACACCAAATGTAAAGGCACAGTGATTTCTGGATTTTGTAAACAGAAACTTCCTGGATCTGGTTCTCACTAATAAAGCAGATCGCTGAACACCTCCTAGTGTAATGTCTTCTCTGGTAAGGACAGATGACAAAATGGTCTCCTTTGAATTAAAAATAAAATCCAGAATTCTTACTAATCTTAGAATATTCAGGGAGTTATCTAAGGCTAACTTCCTACTATCAGTGATAACCTGACAAATTTCAAGCCCCTATAAGACCTGAGAGCACTGCTGCCTATATGGAACTGTTCACAGAAACCCCATGCAAGCATGTTAATAGCTGTACAGAGGCAGCTGTACCCATCAGAAATAATTACAGAACTAACTCAAAAACAAGCCACCATGGTGAAATCACAACATCAATAAGCTGTAAAACAGAAGGAAGAAAATCAGGAGGTGCACCACCTAGCAGGATAAAAGTGCTCTCATCAAACTAAAAAAACAAATCAAAGGACAAATAAAGTCTACCAAAGCCAAATTTGAGGTAAATTTGGCTTCCCAGGCCAAGGATGACACACAAGGCTTTCTTTAGTTCTGTCTGCAGTCTCAAAGAAAATACACAATTGTGTGCTGAGCTCATTGTTAATAGAGCCAACTGTACTAAGTAAAATGTTTGGGAATTGAAGGAGCAACAATAAAACACAAACAAATGTGAATCAAACTTTGGAATATTTTAGAAGACTAAAATTAATACTGAAAACAGCACTGACATCTAGGAACAAAGTCCAGGCTATACAACAATTTTGTCTTCCTGTCCTAACTTACAGTTTTGGAATGATGGGCTGGCTCCAAAAGGTGTTGGATCAGTTGGAGAGAAAAACATGAAGGATGCTTCATGCTTATCAAATAATTTTTAAAATTCAGTGTATACCAAGACCTTTTACATATATATATATATATATATATATATATATATATATATGTGTGTGTGTGTGTGTGTATATAAGTGTGTGTGTGTGTGTATTCCCCATTCTGAAGAAGGTATAGGCCTCCCTGAAACTGATTACATGTAAGGATCTGCAATCATAGGGCTGCATACATATCTGCTGACCTCACAAGATCCAAATATAGTAAAAGTTTTAAAAACATGAGGAGAATAAATCTAAGATGACTTCCCTGCTTAGGTAAACAGATGCATATCAGTGTCAAGCAGGAATGGAAATCAAACTAGAAGCAGATAAAAATCAGGCAGCAGATGAATGTGCCAAGATCAAAATGAAGAATATATGGTGAAAGATCAGATGAGAAGAAAAGAAATGTGGAAAAAAAATAAAGATAGTTGCAAGTATAGAAACTCTTGGAACAACCTCACATTGATCAGGGTTGAATGCAGGAATGGTTAAGGAGAGGTAAATTTAAAATAAAAGATGAAAGGTTAATATTGGCAGCACAAGATAGTAGACTACATACATGTTGTTTTGCAAAGTCCATTGAACATGTGCAAAAAACAGACACATTTAGGTTTTGTAAAACAGATTTGGAAATAGTTGCACGTCTTGCTGCTGGTCATGATATACTAATGGCAGAAGGACTGAAAGGAATAATAATGTGGCAAGACTGTTGCACTGGGGATTGTGCAAGCATAATAATATTGAAGTAGCTTTGGAAACGTGAGACACAAAGCATGATAGAAAATGACAAAGCTGATTTCACATGGGATCATGCATTACCAGCAGTTCAAAAAATAGATGCAAGAAAACCAGATATAATAGTCCATGAAAAGAAAGAAAAAGTAGCATTGACTATTGAAATTGCTGCACTCAGTTACTGCAGTGTCTTATGTACAGAGAGACGCAAAGTCATAAAATACCATGATCTGCTTGCAGAAACAAAGACAATGTGGAAGAAGGATACACAGACAGTCTTAATAGTAGTAGGAGCAATGGGTCTTATAAAAAATAATTTACAACATTAGTTAGATATGTTACAAATACATGTGAGTCCGTATGAATTGCAGGAGGAGTCAAAACTGGGCACATTGCGGGTGCTGGGAAGAGCACTTCTGGCTAACATGAAAGACTGAAACAATACTAATTTCATGAACTTTAATCATACTTTGATTTAGGAATGGGGTCCATTCCAGGCATGGTATTAGAAACCCAGAAGACTTAGAGAAATTAAAAATAGCGGGAAAATATAGCAAATCTAAAATAAATTCAGCTTTACGTTTATCCCTGTCTCACCCTCAGCCTCCCTTCAGGAAATAAACAAAAAAAGCTCAACTGCTGATAAAATCCAAATCCAAAATACCACAGAGAGCAAACAATGGTGTACCCAGGAAATACTTTTATTTACAAAAATAGTCATCAAGATCTTTTGTCTTCAGCTGAGACTTCATCAGGATTACATTAAAATCCAACATCCAGTCATTTAAATAAGAAATCATACAAATCATGTGACTTCAACCTTCAATTAGATAATAAGATCTTCCTAATTATAAATAACATAAAAAAATTCATTACTTCCAAAATAAAATTACCATATTGTGTTGAAACATTGTAAAACATATTTACTAATTTAGCAAACATAATAAGTTAAAATATTAAAATTTTAAAATATGAGATTGTTTTTCAGTCTTGCTGCTCTTAATCTCAATACACTATTAATAAACATCATACATTTTATGATTTTTTTCATTATTTTTTTGTAAATAAAGTATTTCCTAGGTACACAGTCATTTGTCTGCTGTGGTATTCCCCTCAAGAAATACCATCAAATACAGCCCCCCCAGCTATCACTAAGGAACGGTGTTCCATCTAAGGCCAAGAACACTTCATTAATGGGGTCTAACAATATTATATCCTGCCTTCTAAACAGCATGAAACATGACCTTTCAGACCTTTTGGACTCACTATTTAGCTGCAGCTTCCAAACAGGTTGTCTCACAAGTGGAGAACAGCAACCATCTTTCCTCTGCATAAGGACAGATCATCTACAGGTCCTGGAATATACAGACTCATACATCTCTTTAGTTTCATGTGAAAAGCCATGGAAAAATTATCATGGGAATGAGTAATAATGACATACGAAACCTCAAGACTCTGGACCCAACCCAGTTTAGTTTTCTCAGGGGCAGCTTATGGCTACTCACCCTGGTGGACTTCTTTGAGGAGGTTGCCAAAGTAATGAACAATGGCAGAATGGTTTGCACTGTCTACCTTTATCTGGCCAAGACATTTGATACAATATCTTATTTGGGCATTGTTGACAAACTCAAGAGGTTAGGTATAAACCCATATGCCACCCAGGGTATAGTCAGCTGGCTCACAGACAGGACCCAGGAGGTTAGAATTTGGGTGGCCACCTCTACAAAGAAGCCAGTCACAAGTGAATTTCCTCAGGGATCAGTCATTAGACTGCTCCTTTTTGTCATCTATTTCTCTAAAGCCAAGATCAATATTAAGGGTCTCAGCCTGACCAAATTTGCAGATGATTGAAGGATTAACACAGACAAATAGCTAGTGTCAGGCACATGGACTAAAACTAAATGCCAAGAAATGCATAATAGTAGAAATCAGATACCCCTAGTAAGTATCATATTGACAGCACACGGAAATCTTGCTTTTGATATAAATGATACCCGCTGGAGAGACAGGTATGTATCCCTGAGACCATCCCTTCTCTGGAACAGGCTCCCCATCCATATGAAGCAGAGTTCCTCCCTAGCCCAATTCAAGTGTTTTGCACCCATGTCTCTAATGGACATAGGCAGCCAGTAAATGGTTTATCCCCCTGGCCCCTGTTCATAAATGTTTCATCTCCTAATCTCCTGCTTACACTTATCAAGATTACCAGACTTGTGAGAGATTCAGGATGCATGGCTAGGCTTAAGAAAGTAGTTGTTAGCATAGTACATACCTGTGACTATCACAATTAAGGTATTTATAGATCTGTTTTCAACATATACTTGCTGATATGTATCGTTTCAATTCCCAACTTTTCCAATTATTACAATGATTTATCCCAAATAACTTTCTCCATTATTTTTCTACCACAAAAAATAAATGTATGGGTCTACATAATTCTGTGTTTGTCTTATTCTCCTTCCCCTTAACGATGTGCTTAGCAAGTACATGTCCCCAGTCTTGAGGAATCTCCCCATGTGAATAACAGATATAAGGGGACTGTAAGTTCATGCTAAAGTGTTTTCCAGTTATTACTAATTCTGATTCATACTTGTGCTTTTTTGTCAGAATCAATTTGCATATTTATTTTTCAATGTAATTTCATTTCATTTCAGTATCTGAAGTTACTTGCATGTTACTAACACAATTTATCACCCCTGTTGTGCAGGCAAACTGTTTTGTGTAAGAGTTTGTAAATATATCTCTAATTAGTTGTGTCTGAGAATAAATTTTAGAATCTGCACACATTTTATCAATTTATATGTTTTTACTCCTGCTGCATCTTATGTATCAATAAAATGGTTTTATGTTATGCTCAATATCATTATATAAGAATTCTTCTAATTTTTCTGGATCTTGTCTCATATTATGTTTAATTTGTCTGTCTAATTTGTTAGTTTGTTTCAGTTTTTAAACTGATAGTTAGACCTTGTTTCCATTTCTTGTATTATTTATCTCTCATTATGATTATGATTATGATTAAGTGTCTTGCTATTATGGAAATGCATCCTCCTAATCTTGCATGCCCTGATCCTAATGTTAGATATTTATTTATTTATGTTTTTTGCATGCCAATAATTTCCCTTGCCAAATTTGTCACATTCCTTCTGCAGTCTTTCCATCATCACTCCAATTAATTTTACATATTGATTATTGTGCTTTTATACAGTCTGTTATTAATCTTCTATGCACTGTTTTATTTTTCATTTTGGCAGAATTATCTAGCAGCCATTTAACCTTCATAACTTCATGATCACTGCATATCAGCAATGGTATAACTTGATATGAAATTAACAATCATTTCCTTAGGAACACAAACAGTGTTCAGTATGTTTGGTTCTGGTTTGTTTAGAATATGCAGCAATTTTTGTTCCTGAAAATAGATTGCAAATAATTTCCTTACTAATTTTGCAGAACCAATATTATTCCAATCTGTTTCTGGTAAATTTATGTCCCCGTATTCTATTGTTTTCCCTCTCATGTTTTATGCATGAAATGCACGAATACCCGTCATCAACACTTGACTTAGGTGGTCAGCACTCTTCAATAATTGTAATCTGTTCTAGGCTTGTTTTTATTGCCACAATTACACAATTTGAAGTATCGTTGTTATCATCAAACATGTAATAATTTTAGGTCTCATAACAATCTGTAATCCCTATGATAACATCTCTACCTGATTTTACATTAAAATGCCTCTTAAGGGAACAAAAAAAGAAAAAAAAAACATTTATACTCTGGCAACTGGTTTCCAGTCATTGCTCTTTAACCATATTTCTCAAACAGTAACAAACATCAATCTTATGTGAATGTGACAAATTTTCCAAAAAATACTTTGTTACTAATGCTCCTAGCATTAACAGCCAGCAAAGATAAATCAAATGTTGCTGTCTCTGAACTATTAAATTTCTGACTTGTCAAAAATTCTGTATTGTGTTAGTTTAATATTGAAATATATCTGCCACAGAAATTATCTTCTCTTGACAACTGGACTCATCCCGTCTAAATACATATATGCTCAAAATTAAGCTTGACTGTTTTACCCCAAAATATTTTCATTCACGCTGACCCGATGCTTCTTCCTATATGTGATTTATGAAAAATGTGTCATAACATCAGTACAGGCTATGCTATCTTAGAAAACTGGAAGTTTCCTATTAACAGACAGTAAGCCCTTGAAGATGAGATAATTTGAGCCAACATGAAAAACAACAGCAACACACTTCCTTACATTAAGGCATTCTAAGACCCTCTTAACATCCTGTATTTTTGTTTCTGGTAAGCATAACCCTATTCAATATTCATCATCCTCTATGCAAATGGAAGTATCAGTTCCTCTCATAACTGAATCCAATTACCACTATATAATTTCTGACCAGATCCAAATAATCTCCCACTTCTACTTCAGTAATTCCTGTTCTTTTAATTGCTATAAAATAATGTGCTTTATAAATACTAGTCTTACTAATTTCACTGTCTTCACCACTTATTTCATTTGCACAAATAACATTCTCATTGGGCTGTCTTTGTATTTCCTCAATGTGAGACATATGGTCAGTTTCAGTCTTTTTCTATTTTCTTCTCACAGTAATGTCTATAATCCTTCCAAATTCAGTTTCAATGTTTTTCTTTTCAGCCTACCCTTCTTTTGGAAAAATTATGTCATTTTCTGTTGACTGAATATTTTGCGATTGAAGAATTTTAGCAGTCCCTATAATCTGTCTGTTATACAACACACAGTGTTCTTTTTAGTATATATTCTCTTTGCATTGTAGTCAATCAATTTCTTTTTCTTTTCTCCCTAATTGTTTGTTGTGAACATCTCCCTATCTTTCTCTTTATTATCTTCTACATGCTCTGAATACTTGTATTCTGAATTCCAAAGTTGGCAACAGTAAGATCATGTTTGATAGGGTTGAGTGATTCTTACTGGCGGAGGATACTTCCTTTCTTAAATGTTTTCTATTTGCATTTTGCCTAATATTATCTGTCTCATCAACCCAGTCACTAATATATTTAACAACAGTTTTCCAATATGTTCCAATTACACAGTTGAATTCATCTTCAGTAAGTCTAGATTTACTATTAATAATAAATAGTAAGCTAATCATTTAAATTTTTATATGAGGAGCACAGGTCTCCAATGTTATCAGGTGTTACCTTTGTAAACACACTGCATTTACAATGCCAGGCAAGGTACTTTTTCTTCAGCAAATAGTTAATGACATACTTATTTAAAGAATCCATTCTCAGCCACAAACAATTAAAGAGTTTTAAACAAACAAAACAAAACAAACAACAATAACAACAACAACAAAATAAAACATAATTAGTGACAGCAGGTTTTAAAGAAAGTATAGCAATGATTTTAGTCAAATTAAGTGAAGAAATCAAACAAACAATATCCAAATAAATATTAAATTAAGTACACTGAGCTAGTCCTGTACTGGGGGAAGAAATTCATAAAGTAGTCTGACATACTTTACCAGTTGTGCCAGTCACATTGAAACACTGGACATCTTTTAAGTAATGCTCAGATACACACATTAGCTTAAATCAGAGGTAAAACATAACATGGAAATCAATATAAAGCTTCTCCTAAAAAAGTAATTGCATAATAAATCACATACCCCCATATTTACTAGCTCACTATCTCTGCAACCCTGTCTTAACTAGAGGATATCAATTACCTGGCCAATACTCCCTGGCCATGTTGCATCTTAATCTACAATGCCTGGCTGATGGTAATAGTCCAAAAAGATGGTGGCCTGAATGTGAAGGGTCACTGATTATTTTCCCTGCCCTTTTCATGACTCTGGAATAGTACAGGTCCCGTAAGGAGAGCAAACTAGCACTGATGATATTTTTGACAGACCAATGTAACCTATTTTTGTCACGATTAGACAGAGATCCAAACCACACTGTTATGGATGAGCTGAGAATAGACTCTGACTGCTGTGTAGAACTGAATCAACAGTTCCTGTGGGAGGTTGAACTTCATCATCTGTCGCAGAAAGTACATTCGTTGCTGTGACTTTTTTATGATGGATCCTACACTGGTCTCCCACTTCAAGTCCTGGGACATTATAGATCCCAAAATATTGAAGGATTCCACAACTTACACAGCAGTATTAAATATAAAATGGGGGGGATAATGTTGTAATACCACTCCTAAAGTCGAATATCATCTCCAGAGTTTTAAGAGTGTGCGGTTTCAGATTAACTCTGTAATATTAATTTTAATGAGCACTCTCGGGGTAATGACCGCCATGTCCTTCATTATAACAATTTGAATATCTCTACAGTACTTTTTTTTAAGCAGGGTGACTATTTCAGTATATTTAGTGTCGTGAGTCTTTGCTGAACAAAAACATTTTATTGACTTCTTTTCAGTGTGGTGGCTGTAGCAATTTCCTCTCTGAAGGGTGAAGCCTCAGATAACTTCTGTTATTTAACAGTTCTGTTAAATGTCATAAGAAGTGAAGGAAAACTTGTTTCAACTAGAGAACTCTGTGTTCTTGCAAATGTATAATTAATAGCAGCTCTTCCACTGCGATACATGTGAACTTATTTATTTGTTGTTGACAGTGCTAGTCCTACACGGCTTGTGTCCTACTTTGAGGATGTATTTATACTCACCAGGGAATATTTTACCTGGGGAACAAAGGAAGCCCCCATAGTCTTTTTTTTTTCATTGACTGCCCTAGAGTTCTTTACATTAATTCAGATAGATTGGACCCCAGGTTAACATGTCATATGATGGAAAATTTAGTAAATAACCATATGAATAATAAGAAAGAAATGAATATTAACTTAATCAAGCAGAAATAGATGGACTCCTATCCTGAGGAAGAAAAAATAAGAATTAACAACTGAGAACAGTCCACCAAATAAGACAGAAATGCAAACAACCTCCTGTCTCAGAACGTAATTGAAAGCACCAGCACGACACCAGTATGTTCCAAGATATAAAAACTTTTAATCCAATAGTAAACACAATTGCAGTTAAGCACTTTCATCCACTAGGGACTTCTTCAGAACACTTAATAAAAACTGTTGCTCCATTAAATACTTTCAACAACATCACATGTCATTCATTCATTGATGATTTAAAGTGCTAGTGCCTAAAAAACAAACAATACCTTCCATTGTTACATCTATTACATCTATAATAAAAACTAATGGTCACTATAAAGTAACCCTGAACCCTAAAATACATTTATAATTCATTTATGATTCATTTAAAATAATTAATATACAAAACCAATGAATAGACAATACAACCCTTACCTACAGTTATCTAAAATGGGTTTGATGGAGACATGCTCGTTAATACCAGGATATACGGAGGCGTTTAATTTAACCTGCTGTCTTACCTCCTTATCACTAACCATTTTTTTGATGTCTCCACCCCTTACATTAAATCTAACAACCTCCAAAATCCCAAAAGTAAAGTTTATTTTTGGGATTTTGGAGGTTGTTAGATTTAATGTAAGGGGTGGAGACATCAAAAAAATGGTTAGTGATAAGGAGGTAAGTTGGCAGGTTAAATTAAACGCCTCCGTATATCCTGGTATAAACGAGCATGTCTCCATCAAACCCATTTTAGATAACTGTAGGTAAGGGTTGTATTGTCTATTCATTGGTTTTGTATATTAATTATTTTAAATGAATCATAAATGAATTATAAATGTATTTTAGGGTTCAAGGTTACTTTATAGTGACCATTAGTTTTTATTATAGATGTAATAGATGTACCAATGGAAGGTATTGTTTGTTTTTTAGGCACTAGCACTTTAAATCATCAATGAATGAATGACATGTGATGTTGTTGAAAGTATTTAATGGAGCAACAGTTTTTATTAAGTGTTCTGAAGAAGTCCCTAGTGGATGAAAGCGCTTAACTGCAATTGTGTTTACTATTGGATTAAAAGTTTTTATATCTTGGAACATACTGGTGTCGTGCTGGTGCTTTCAATTACGTTCTGAGACAGGAGGTTGTTTGCATTTCTGTCTTATCCTGAGGAAGAGCAACACACTCATGGTCAGCTCTGATTACTTTAGACTAGGGTTTAGTATATCTTTTATGTAACAGATTCAATGAAACCACACCAAAATGTACTAAAAACATCACATTTGGTGCAGGAACAGACATTGCATGATATTCTAATGTACTTGCAAAAATAGCTGAAAACAAAACAATGTATGTAAGTATTTTGGTTACCCAAATAACAAATACGTGTAATCTGCTGTCTCATTGTCTCCCTACATATACACATGCATAACACTGAGGAATGGGACTGAATTATCTATAACACAACTAAAGCATTTATGTACAAGTACAACTTTTGTGGCTTATTTTCAACTGAAGAGGGGGTGACTCTATTGTTTGTTTGTAAAATAAGAAATATAAATGACATAAAAGCACTGGAGCAGTTGCTAAAATGACTATATGACTGAGGTTAATGTAAGAGTTTCAGTTCTGTTTCATCACTTGCATATTTTCCTTAATTCTCAGTTACATCAACTATAAAAGAAAGATCATATTGGATCACTCATTTGTTACACATTCTAATTAAATCAGTGTACAACAATTTCATCTGCCTTGTAATCTATGACTAAGGGCGTCAGAATAGCATAGGAAAGACTGTAGTGTTTTTTTAGCAGGACTTACCGCACTCAAACAACTGTATCATTGTAAGGTGTGGCAGCTGCTTGCCAGAATTCATAGTCAATTTCGAGCATGAGCAGCTGAAGTCCCTGGTTTCAGGAGAGTGGTTACCGAGTGCTTGGGATTTGAGTTCTTGTAGTACAACGGTTTATTTTTAGGGCATGCAGTGTGTGTATATTTGTATTTTTTCTTAAATCAATCCAGAGGTGAGATGAGGTGTAACTATAGGGTTTCTGACTGTCTAGAGAATTTATGACATGGGCAAGACATGGATAAATGTGTTGACAAAATTCATGGAGTGTAAATAAATAAAAATATGGATGTGTTTTGCCAGCTAAAAGTTTTAATTACCTGATGATATATGAACATGCCATTAGGATGAATTATTATTTTTACAAATGAGCAAACATTTCTTCTGCCCTGTATTTTAGTACATTTCATCTTAGCTCTCTCCTGAAGTATGAACTGATAACTTCAGATATGGTCTATCTACTAGGTGCAAGTGTGCTCATACACACACACATTACATGAATACCTTTAGGTTCGTAGGTGTTTACTAGGCTAACAACCTCAAGGGCCTTTTTAAGCTTTGCAATGCATCCCAAATCTCTGATAAGTTCTCATATCCTTGATAAGTGTAATCTGTGGCTTGGGAGGTGAAACATTTACAAGCAGGGGTCTGAGAAATGAATCAAACCAGGGATGAATTTCTTGTTCTCTATCCAATTGTCCAACTTACACTTCACTTGGGTTAGGGAGGAACTCTGCTTTACATGAATAGGGATCCTGTTCCAGAGAAAGTCTCTAGGATAGACACTTTTCTTTCCAGCAGGTCCTGTTTATATCTTGGGCAAGGTTTATGTCTTTAAATGGGTAACTATTGTGCTGTTTGTTTTGCAGATATGCAGGGGGGGGGTCCATCAAAGCGGGGTCTGATAATGCATTGTATGCCAGGTAGAGATCTCTCCTCAGCAGCCTGCAGGAAATAGAATACAGGCATAGGGCCTTGAGGTGGTCTGCATAGGACATGTTACTTACTCCCTGTATTCTGTTAGTGAGGAATCTCTGTGAATGTTCTAATTGCTGGATATGCCTGGTTAGGTAGATACCGAAGGGGTCATAGTATTCAATGATAGGTCTGATAAATGCCAAAAACAGTGGAACAATGACTTTCTTGGACCTTGATATCATTTCTTTGTTTATAAGTTGTACAACATAGAATGATTTCCTCATTACAGCAGACACATGATGGTCAAAGTCTAGATTACTGTCTTTGCAAGCCTCCAACTACAGGGACAGCTCATAGGGGTGTGCTGTCAATATGATAGTTGCCATGGGTGGATGACTTCCCAAAGGATACTATTATGTATTTCTTGCGATTTACTTTTAGTAAAAGGCTCTGACACCAGTTACTTGCCTGTATCAGCCCTTCCTGGACAACATTTGTTTTGGTGGGCAATTCAATAGCAACCACTAATTTGCAATCATCTGTAAATTTAATTAACTAGAGAAAACTGAAATTGGCCTTGACTTCAGAGAAGTAAATGCCCAAAAGGAGAGGTCACAGGACTGATCCCTGATGGCCTCCACTTGCGACTGGCCTCTTTGTAGAGGTGGATTCCCCAATTCTAATTTCCTGGGTCCTGTCTGTGAGCCAGGTAGCTATTCATTGGGTGACATAAGGGTATGTACCTAACCTCTGGAGTTTGTCAACAATGCCTGAGTGGGGCGCTGTGTCAAATGCCTTGGCCTGGTCAAGGTAGGCAGTGTGAACTATGTTGCCCTCATCCATTGCTTTGCTGACCTTCTGAAAGAAGTCCACCAGACTGAATATGCATGACCTTCCTTTGACAAAACCAAATTGGGTTGGTTTCCTTGTCTGAAGTTTTCCTATGTCATTATTGATCATTTCCATGATAATTCTTCCCATGGTTTTGCATATGAGACTAAGAAGTCATTGGGTCTGTAGTTTCCAGGGTCTGTAAGATGGCCACCTTCATGCAGAGGGATGACTATTGCTGTTCTACAGACTGTTTGGAGACTACTGTTTAATAGCAATTCCAGAAGGTCTGATTGGTCATGTTTCATATTTAGAAGGCATCCTGGGATATTGTCTGGGCCCATCGATGCAGTGTTCTTGGCTTTAGAGAGAGCATTAGGGACCTGTTCCCTAGTGATAGCATGGGGTGTTATATTTGATGGTATTTCCTGAGGGAAGATTAAGGGGGAGAGAGGTCTAAAGTTGGAGCTGAATTTGTTGGCCAGTAGATTTGCTATATTTTCTGGTTCAGTATTGGTGGCTTCATTAACAATGAGTTCTGCAAATAATTGTTCATTGCCTTTGAGGATGCGGACATAGATGAGCAATAACATCCAGTTGTTCTTGGTCTGGGAGGCTAAGTTTACCTCATGTTTAGCTTTGGTAGATTTTATTTGTCCCCTGAGTTGTTTGTTTAGTTTGATGAGAGTGCTTTTATCCTGCTGGGTGCTGCACCTCCTAATTTTTGACATGATTTTCTTCCTCCTGTTATGCAGCCTATTTATGTTGTGATCCCACCAGAGTGGCTTGTTTTTCAAGTTAGTTCTGTACTTCTTCTTGGTGGGTACAGCTGCCTCTATACAGCTACTAACATGCTTGCATATGGTTTCTGTGAACATTTCCGTGTGTGCATTAGTGTTATCATTATTTATGTGAACTTGAAACTTTGCCGGGTTATCACTTAATAGCAGGAAGTTCTCCTTAGAGTAGTTCCTGAATATTCCAGGGTTAGCTGGGCTTCCAAGTTTTATTTTTAATTCAAAGGAGACCATTTTGTGCTTTGACCTTACCAGAGAATTCATTACACTAGGGGATGTGCAGCATTCTCCTATATTAGTGAGGACCAGATGCACAGTCTAGTCCAGGGAGTTTGGGTTTACAAAATCCAGGAATCTCTGTGCGTGTATGTTTGGTACCATATACGATTCCCAGTTATACATTGAAAGTATTGCACAAAACAAGTGTATCCAGCTGACACAGCAGAGATTTATTTTTAAAATTCCATTTATTAAAACAAAAGTTAAAAACAGTAAAATAATAAAAGACACAGAGCAGATGAGGCTTTCACGTCTATCACAGGTGCTTCTTCAGATATCTTCTGACTTAACAATGTATTACTTTATATTTGCTCATCTCAGCTTTGATGAGTGCATTCTTACTCTGTCGTACATTTCTTTGTGTAGGGTACTTGAATTTATTATCTTTGTTGTTTATAACTTTACACTATTCTGATGTTTCATTACTTAGTATATTCTTATTTAACTTCATGTGCTTAGTTATATTATGTTTTGTACCAGCATTGTTCTGGTTTGTAATTAAATAGAGTTTCTATGGATCACCCACTTTTCCATTTACCACAAGAGGTTCATTTGGATGTCCTCCTTTCAACGTACTAAAACAGGTTCACTGAATCATTCACTTTTCATTTGCCAAGTCTGTAAAAGACTAAAGAAAGAAGCAGCCACTAAGTTTGGTGGTGCTCTTTCTTTACCCCTGAGGCCAGGCACATGTGCCTTATAACTTACTGTCTTAAATACTATGAATAAAAATACATATTATTTGTGAATGGAGGCTCCTTGGTAAGAAAATTAATCTCCTGTGTGTAGGGGGCTTCCTACTGAAATGTGGGCACTAAAAATGCTGAGTGTTGACATACCCCCCCCCAAAAAAAAAGACCAAAAATACAGGAGAAGACTGATTCTTGAAGATTGCTCTTCTCCTTAGAACTTCTTTCTGCAGCGGGAGTGGAGCAAGCCACATTACATCTACCCATGTGGGGGGCAAGCCCCCCACACCCACTAAACCTGTATATACCAGCTCTAAGATTGCCATATCTCAGAGAAAAAGGAATATTCCAAGAAATGGCATCTTGGACTTAGTTTATGTAAGTCCAGTCTTTTGGCCATTCAGTCTCTGTACTTTGAGAGTCACTCTAGCAGGTTCCAACATTTCAAATTATTAAACTGCAGGGGTGTATTGTTATAAGTGGTAATGTTTTTCTGCAACAGGAAAGTGTTATCTCATAACAAACTTTATTTCTGGAATCACTTTCTTTCTTTGTTATAATCACCTTAAAGCTATTGAAACATAACTACAAAAAAGTAATGTAAGATATTTAATTGTTTCTGAGTACCAAACAATAATCTTATAATGAGAAATTTTTGTTAGGCGACCAGCTGGATTCATTAGCACCTACACTAAGTGTAACTAACTTTACACCATTCTGAGTGAAAAGACAGCACAAGTACAATTCACACCTTCTTCCTAATTTTTGTTTTCCTGCTGATAGCTTTGCAACCTTAAATATTGAGGAGGCTTCATAAAGGTTATGGCTATATGTAGACTTTGTCTTCACCTAGTGTAATCTTTCTGAGTGAATAGACAATTGTGGGAGGGATGTTCTTGAATACAGATCGTTCACACCTGGTGTAGGTATTCATGAATGCAGTTTTTTGTCTCATATGCATTTTCTTTATTATCCATTTTATAATCAAACTATTAACTGTGTATGTGTTCATTTAAACTCATCCCATGACACATTAATCAGAATCAGAATCACATTTATTGGCCAAGTATGCAGGCATACAAGGAATTTAATGTCGGTTTCAGTGACCCTCCAAGTACGAATTACATAAATGACATACATACAACTATTAAGAACAAGTAACAAAGTAAATATACATATACATATACATTACATATACATATAAGGTGCAAAGTGCAACTCATTGCAAGAAATACTAAAATAAACTCCGAAAGAAACAAGTATTAACAATATGTAAACTATATGGCAGAATTTTCAGAGGCTTGGGAAAAAAATACCCCAGCTTAATAAGCTGAGTTAAACATTTATAAACTTGATGGCCTGTGGAAAAAAAATGTTCTTATATCTGCTTGTTTGGTGCGTATTTATCTACAATGCCGGGTAATGGTTCAAAAAGATGATGGCCCAGATGTAAAGGGTCGGTGATGTTTTCCCTGCCCTTTTCAATACTCCAGAATAGTACAGGTCCTGTAAGGAGGGCAAACTAACACCAAAGATATTTTCGGCAGACCGATGTAACCTATTTTTGTCACGATTAGACAGAGATCCAAGCCACACTGTTATGGATGAGCTGAGAATAGACTCAATGACTCCTGTATAGAACTGAATCAACAGTTCCTGTGGGAGGTTGAACTTAATCAGCTGTTGCAGAAAGTACATTCACTGTTGTGCCTTTTTTGTAATGGATCCTACACTGGTCTCCCACTTCAAGTCCTGGGGCATTATAGATACCAGAATCTTGAAGGATTCCACAACTTATATAGCAGTATTAAATATAAAAAAGGAGGGATAATGTTGTAATACCACACCTAAAGTGCACTGTCATCTCTACAGTTTTAAGAGTGTTCAGTTCCAGATTAACTCTGCAATATTAATTTTAATGAGCACTCTCAGGGTAATGACTACCATGTCCTTCATTATAACAATATAAATATCTCTACAGTACTTTTTGCTTTGTTTTTTGAAAGGCAAGGTGACCATTTCAGTGTATTTAGTGTCATGAGTCTTTGCTGAAAAAAAAAAAAAAATTTTGACTTCTTTTCAGTGTAGTGTCTGTAGCAATTTCCTCTCTGTTGGGTGAAGCCTCAGATAACTTCTGTTATTTAACAGTTCTGTTAAATGTCATAAGAAGTGAAGGAAAACTTGTTTCAACTAGAGAGCTCTGTCTTCTCTGCAGGCCTCTACAAAAATGGGTAACTTTTACCTAGTTAGAATTTTGTAATATAACTGATAGCAGTTCTTCCACTGCGATACATGTGGATTTATTTATTTATGTGTTGTTGACAGTGTTAGTCATACACAGCTTGTGCCCTACTTTGAGGATGTATTTATACTGACTAGGAAAAGATTTACCTGGGGAACAATGGAAGTCCCCCTAGTCTTTTTTTCAAAACTGCAGTAAACCATTCTATTTTTTATTAAGCAAGAAATATCTTTATGAAATTATCACTTATGACTTAGGCAATTATATATGTATATAGATGAAAACAAACCATATTGACACAATTTTAGTTGCAAGCATTATACATTGTATATACATTACATTACAACACATTATATATATTTTACATCACTTATAATCTGTCCAGTAATTGTCAGTCAAACATTACATACCTTATTCAAATTTTGCCATCTTTTAAACCTTATTCCTTGTCTGCATGTATTGTTCCCACAATTCTGACATTGTACTGTCTTTTTTCCCTATAAACATATTCAAGTCTTGCCTTGTGCTTCAGTCTGCTCATCTTAAGGTGTTATTCTATTACAGTTGTCTTTCTAATTAATTATCTCTTGCACAAAACAGAAGGAGAAATTGGTTGCCTTGTATATAAACAGATGAATTTTATCATGCTCTAACATGACAGCATGTTTAAAGAAACACTGGAGCAAAAATATAAACCATGTATAAACTGAGAATGTTTCTGTAAGGACATAAATATTGCGTAGTTAAGGGTATACATTCAGAAATACATATATTCATATGTACATGCATAGAAGTATTTCAGACATGGAGACTAATCCCCTTCTAGCGTGATAATATGCCAAAACAATCTTTCCCATAATACCCAACGATACCACTTGCATCTTCTCAGGTACCTCACCCTATTGTCCCCTTTTTCCCTCCTATCTTATCTTCAGTTTTTGTACATAATCTGCCTTTATTTCTTGCCTGTTATACTAAGGAAATTTGCTATGGCTGCTATGTATTATATGGTTTATATATACATCTCCCTGTTCTGTTTTGTAATATTTCCTAACAACATTTATAGTTGTCATATTTTATGCGTGTCATATTTCCTATAAATCTTCAATTATTATTGTTAATTTTGTTATAATGTACATGCCTCTCTCTAACTACTGTTGTTCTTTTGTTAAATTGTGCATGCCTCTCTCTGTGATTATATTATATATTTCTTATGAGACTTTTCTCTGCAGGCCTCTACAAAAATGGGTAACTTTTACCTAGTTAGAATTTTGTAATCAACAAATGTAAAACAAAAATAAAGAAAATAATAATTATGTATCCGAATTCTTAAAAATATCTAAACTAGTGCTTGCCTAAATATAATTTGGTAGTCTATTTCATGCATCAGCTACTCTCTCTGAAAACTAATTAGTAAACTGTCAGTCATATATAATCTTTTTTAATTTCTCCAAATCTTTTGGGTTTCTAATACCATGACAGGAATGGACCTCATTCCTAAGTCAAAGTACGATTAAAATTAATCAAATTAGTATTGTTTCAATCTTTGATGTCAGCCAGAAGTGCTCTTCGCAGCACCCGCAATGTGCCCAGTAATGACGACTTCTGCAATATGTACAGATTTACATGTATTGGCAACGTCTAAATATGATTGTAGATTCTTTTTTACAGGGGCAGCTCGTGGCATCGGGCTGCCGGACTGCAGCCCCTTCAAAATAAAAAATAGAAAGAAAAATAAAAAAAAAATATTCTTTGAAATTTCGCGGACTTCGCGCATGCGCATACTGTCGGTCTATGCGCATGCTCAAGGCAGTCCAGCAGTCCCCACAGGGGGACACAAGGAGACGTCTGTGCACTTTTAAAGTGCACAGACTCGCTAGGATTATGGGTCGCGTCTGGACTGCAAAAGCAGCAGTCAGGACTCGGGAAAGAGCATTGGGATCTCGTCGGGCTTTCCTTGGGATCTCACGGGTCTTTGAGTATTGCGCGGGAAGGATGTACGTTAGCTGGATATATTCAGGTAAGTGTATGGTGCTTTTTACCTTTAGTTTACAATGTTTATTTGTGTGTGTATGGTGCTTATGCTTTACTGGAGTTGTGTGTGTATGGTGCTTATGCTTTACTGGAGGTGTGTGTGTGTGTATGGTGCTTATGCTTTACTGGAGGTGTGTGTGTGTATGGTGCTTATGCTTTACTGGAGGTGTGTGTGTGTATGATGCTTATGCTTTACTGGAGGTGTGTGTGTGTATGGTGCTTATGCTTTACTGGTGGGGTGGGTGTGTGTGTGTGTGTGTGTGTGTGTGTGTAAATGCCCCAGGTGCTTATGGTGGTGTGGTAGGGAATACCTCAGGCTTGAACCCTGTACCCTGTATGCAGGTGTTAAAGACTTCAGTTCCCTACCCACCACCATTTGTAAAAAAATTGCAGATATTTGCCTCATATTCGATCTGATCTGTTCCTCATAATATCTGTGGTTTGTAAATGCTGCAATGCTTGATATTTGATGGTGTAGTAGTAGCATTGTTGCCTCACAGCTGCAGGTTCTTGGGTTTGATTCTTGGCTGGGGTTTCTTCTTTGTGGGGTCTGTATCTTCTCCCTGTGTTTGTGTGGGTTTGCTTTTGTGTCCTCCCATGTTACAAAGACATGTCTGCATTATTTCTTCATGGGCCTCTGCTGAAAATTGTTTATTTGTTCCAAGTCAGACTGTCCTGATTAAAAAATGTTAAATAAAATTGACAGGCATTTGAATTTCAGACTTAAGGGTTTCTGAATGTTTAATTCTTTGCATATTTGATGGTGCAGTGGTAGTATTGTTGCCTCACAGCTATAGGTTTTCTGGTTTGATACTTGGTTGGGGTGGCTTCTGTGTGGAGTCTGCATCTCCTCCATGTGTTTGTGTGGATTTGCTCTGGTGCCCTGCCATTTTACAAAGACGTGTCTGCAGTTTTAATCCCTGCTGAAAATTGGTTTTGTTCTGTCCAGTAAAATTGACAGGCATTTGAATTTCAGACTTCAGGTTTCTGAATGTTTAATTCCTTGCATAATTGATGGTGCAGTGGTAGTCTTGTTGCCTCGCAGCTATAGGTTTTCTGGTTTGATTCTTGGTTGGGGTGGCTTCTGTGTGGAGTCTGCATCTCCTCCCTGTGTTTGTGTGGATTTGCTCTGGTGCCCTGCCATTTTACAAAGACGTGTCTGCAGTTTTAATCCCTGCGTCTCTGCTGAAAATTGTTTTTGTTCTGTCCGCAGTAAAATTGACAGGCATTTGAATTTCATACTTCAGGTTTCTGAATGTTTAATTCCTTGCATAATTGATGGTGCAGTGGTAGTATTGTTGCCTCACAGCTATAGGTTTTCTGGTTTGATTCTTGGTTGGGGTAGCTTCTGTCTGCATCTCCTCCCTGTATTTGTGTGGATTTGCTCTGGTGCCCTGCCATTTTACAAAGACGTGTCTGCAGTATTAACCCCTGCGTCTCTGCTGAAAATTGTTTTTGTTCTGTCCGCAGTAAAATTGACCGGCATTTGAATTTCCAACTTCATGTTCTTCAGAATACATAGTAGCACAACTTTTTTTTTTAGCAATTTTCTAAGTTTATAAGATGAATATTTTAAATTTGTCCCTATTTTTGGGACTGTATTCCCCCATTATTGGCTTCATCCAGGTTTTTGTGCTAAGGTTGACAGCTATGGCAAGAACTGAATTCACTGAATATGTTTGAGGGCTGTATTCCCTCATTACTGAGTTTGTCCAGGTGTTTTGTACTAAGAGGTTGACAGCTATGGTGAGAACTGAATTCACTAAATGATAGCCATTTAAGTTTCAGTCTTCCTGTCTTGTACAAAGCAGCTGATGTATGGCGTAGTGGTATGTTACTCTGACTGTTTTTGCTCAGGGACCTTGGCAGTAAAATATATGGTGGCAACACAACATTTTATTCTAGCAACTTTCCAAGATTATACAAGCAATGTTTAATGTGTCCCTGTTTTTGGGCTTTTGACCCCCTCCCAATACATTTTGGCTTTTTCCAGTTTTCTTGAGCTGCGAAGTTGAGATGCAGTTGAGTATTGAGTAGATTTTACAAGGAACTGAGAGCTGCAGGGGAATAGAAGTTTAGTGCTTTGCCAAGTGAATACTATAGCACAACAGGTTGTGTACTTGCTTTTGATGCAGAAGGTTGTGGGTTCTACTCCCACAAGAGGTGGATGCTGCCGTACTGAGAATGTTCTCCTTGGTGAAGATGCTAACTATGAGTTCGTTATCAGTTTGCCATCCATTTCCTCTTGCAATATTATTACTAGCTTATCATTTTTTTAATGTAATATAGGCAATTTATTCCTGAGGGGCAACAGACACTTTATTTTTTGATGAAACCATGAAATTTAAAGGTGATTGCTAGCAGCAACCACTTCATTAGTTACAGATTTCTTTAATGTGGAATTATTTAGATGACTGACTTCAGAGATTGTGCATATTTACTGATAATGGACTGTAGAATTGTGCATATTTACTGATAAAGGTGTGCATATTTACTGATAAAGGTGGACTGTAGAATTGTGCATATTTACTGATAATGGTGGACTGTGGAATTGTGCATATTTACTAATAATGGTGGACTGTAGAATTGTGTATATTTACTAATAATGGTGGACTGTGGAAGTCTGAGTAGACTTTTTTATGATAAATGTTCTCAACTGGGCAGTTTTGCCATTATGGGTGCATATGGTTTGTTTCATTGCTTACTGGAAAAAATGTTCAAAACAAATTTAAAACACCCTGTAACAAGTGTACTGTATTGTACAAGGAATATAATTTTAGTACAATGAGGAAGGTGTATCAAAGAGCACATGTATGTTTCATATGCAAGGAGCCTATGATTCGAAAACAGCCCAAAATTAATCTTTATCTGCCACTGGCAAAATGTATTTTCTTTGAATGTGGGTTTCAATGCTGTTTCAATGAATGTGAGTTTCAAGGGCAGAGAAGTTTTAATGCTAAGTTTTCATTGTGAGACTGCATTGCTTTGTTTAACAGATGACTTAGTGTTTGTGCTGTAAAATACAAAATAAAACTTTCAAATGAAGTCCAACTCATCATAGAAGTAAAGCAGTATGCACATTAGTGTTTATGGTAAATGGAGTGAAATAGCCAAGTATAATGGTTCATTGGAATGGCTGCAGAGGCTCCATTCAACCATTATTTTGTCAGGGGGGAAGGACAGCAAACTCAGACAGGCCCAGCTGAACTATACCTCCCAACTGTCCAGATTTTCAAAGAATGAATAGATTTTTGCTTCTTATTTTTGGTTTGTTGTTCATAAAATTTGTAGTTTTAATTCCTAAATGATTTGCCAGAAGTCACTCAATAAGTTTCAGACTTCATAACCTTCAGAAAAATGCATGTTAAAGTAAGAGCTGTTCTATCAACTGTCTCAATTTATACAAGAGCAATTTTGAGTACTGTTTATATGTGCCCCCAATATAGTTGGCCTTGTTCAGATTTACTGCATTAACAGGTTGAGAGGTACATGCAAATAAATTGCTTTATAGAATTAGGCATAGCCAACCTCTCAACTGTCCCCAATTTTTGGCTCAAAATGTTGCTCTTCCCCCTTATAATCCCTCCACAAAATAGCAATTTTGGAAGAAAACATGGAGGGTTTACAATTAAGAAATAACTGTAATAATCAAAGTTATAGATTACTTGAAATGCACGTAGATTCTTTTATATTTTGTCAGCTGCTCAAGGTAGCAGTACTAATATTAAAGTGTCCCTTCTTTGACAGGTAGCAGCTGTATTGTGTGTCTATTTTATATTTTTGCTTCACATTTTTGTCCATTTTTCATAAAATTGTGTTTTTTGGCAAATTAGTGACAAATCACTAAAGCCAAAGCAACGTAAAATACTCACAGGAAGAGCAGCGTTCCAAAAATAAAGTCAAGTAAAACAAAATCAAACGTGGAACGCTGTGGCTTGAAAATAAACTCAAAAGTTCACCAATTCACCAAACAATAATCACTCGAACGTAAACATATATGAACAGATGCTCCAGCTCAATCGTGAACAGAACGTCCTTTAATCAGTAAGCGCTTTCACCCCAGCAGGGCTTCATCAGACTGTACAAAGAACAAATAGATAGCACAGTCTTATATACCCAAATACAATTGACTAATTAAAATATTAATTAAACATAATTAATAGTGATTCAACAATTAATATAACACAACACAATATGTATGTGGTACATGCATAAGGTATATTCAATGGCAGATATCATGACATTATTTCTGTATATATATTCTTTATAAAATCCTAAAATAAATAAATAAACATTTATTCATCATATATTGCTGTCTAAGTCAATATATCGACCTGTAATTAATAAACTGGTCACTAGATGGTGCCAAACATAGCAGCAACACACTAAAATCACATCCAACATGCTTCTAGAAATTTTTTCTCATGTATAAATATTCTATTAAATTCATTACAAAGGGGGAAACTATACATACTGTATATCAAAAATATATAAAAATAAATAAAACATTCATAACATCTTAAAAACTCCTGGCATCATAGAAACAAAAGCTATAGTAATTCATTGAACTATTTCAAAGCCCTAAGTCTCCTTTTCTTCAAAAAAGGGTGAAGGCTAACCTTATCATTCAGTCCAGGTGGAGAGTCAGCTTTCCACCTTATAATCCACCTAGTCTCATTCTCCAAAGTCAAGGTTTCTATGTCGCCTCCTCTAGGATTACAATCAATAGTCTGAATGACTAAAAAGCTAAAAGTATGTGATGGACCTCTAGCCTTACAATGTCTAGACAGGGCATTCCTATCATCTCCTATCCTAATGCTATATATATGCTCCCTCACCCTTTCTCTCAGTTGTCTGTTGGTTTTCCCAACATAAAACGCGGTACACGAACCGCAAAGGGCTAAGTAAATAACATGTTCAGATCTACAGGTGGTTCCAGTATAAAAACTAAAAACCCTATTCATCATAGGTGGTTGAAAGGTGGTGCTGGTATTGATATAGGCACACTGTTTACAATTATTGCAAGGAACAGTGTTGGACGAATGTCTCATGTGTTTTAGCTCAGGACCTCTATGGCATAAAATCCTTTTAAGGTTCAAGCTATTCTTATAATAATACTTAGGTCTGGTCCCAACTAATCTACTAATAGATTCATCCACGCCTAATATGTGCCAATGCTTTTCTATTATAGCTTTAATATCAAACACATCGTTAGTATAAAATAAAGGTATATTGACATTAGAACATTTTGGTTGTTCTATCTCCCTAGTTCCACTATCCATAAAATTCTCCATTGGACCAGAAAAATATGGTTTAGCTCTGCCATTCCTCATGGTGGATACCTCCACAGCAGTATCATTGATATGTTCAATCTGGTATTCCCTCTCCACTAATCTATCCGTCAGTCCCAACAACTCATCTCTATACCCATGCTCTGTAGGATTTAACCTAGAGGCCCTCATAATTTGGCCTCTAACTACATTATCAAATATATGCTTGGGGTGCATGCTATTCCTATGAAGGAGAGTGTTCCTGAAACAATCTTTCCTGTGTACTGATGTATTCACTAGACCATTCGATAACCTCATAACATTAATATCCAAATACGAGATGTAATCTTTGGAATAGCAAATAGTGAACTTTAAGTAATCAGTGAGCTCATTTATCTGTTTCTCAAACTCCAATAAAGAGCCCTCATTACCTTCCCAAATCAGGAAAAGGTCATCGACGAAACGCTTATAAAAAACAGCGTGTTGTTTGAATAATTCTAATGAGAACAATTTCTCTTTCTCCCATCCTGCCATAACTATGTTGGCGTAGCTATTGGCACACGAGGTGCCCATAGCTACGCCATCATTTTGGATATACATCTCTCCATTAAAGAAGAATATATTATTCTCAAGAATAATCTCCAAAAACAGGGCCAGTAGTTCAATGAACTGGGCATCCATCTCAGTATATTCCTTCAGATAATTCTGAATACAATCTATCCCTATATCGTTGGGGATCACAGTAAACAGACTCTTAACGTCAAGTGTCACCATAAAATATTCTTTTTCACTGCCTAATTTCGAGAAAAAATCATATAAATCTAGCAAGAAGTGTTTGCTGTCTCTCAACACATATGGATTTTCATTGACTACTTTCCTCAAATGATACTCCACAAACAGGGAAAAAGGTTCAGTCACCCACCCTCGTCCAGAGACAATAGGTCTCATAGGTGGGTCTTCCATGCTCTTATGCACCTTGGGTAGGCCTTTAAGTATGGGTATAAGTGGATGATTAACCTTAAGGAACTTATAAAAATCTTTCCTTATCAGGTTACTTCTTAACAAATCATCGATAGTATCAAATACTCTAAACACTTTCATCATAACTTCATTTATGTCCAATTTCGTGTAAGAGTTATCCATATTCAGTAATAGATTCATACTACTGACATAATCATGTGAATTCATTACTACAATAGGCCCTCCCTTATCCGCAGGTGTTATTATAATGTTACAATCAGTCCTCAATTCATTCAAAGCTTTCATCTCACAGACAGTTAAATTTCTTCTCCTATTATTCTTCTTACTCTCATATCTAGTGGAATAGTATGAGTGTAAATCACTTTCAATTAATCGAGAAAATGTTTCCAAGACTGGATGTAAAGGAGGTACATATGTACTGACTTGTCTAAAGGTGTCTGTAACTCTATCATTGTCAGTAGATCCAAATTCCAATCTCAACTGGACATTTCTAATAAACATTTTAGTATCAACTATACTATTAGTCAGTTCACTATCTCTACTAGGTATAAAGGAGAGGCCTTTATTAAGGATCTGTTCCTCATATACCGTCAGTTCTCTTTTAGACAAATTAACAACTAAAGATTCCCTCCTTTTCCCCACATTTTCTTCAGCGTGGGTCCTGCTTGTTCTAATCCTGCTATTTTCCTTTTCTGTCTCCCCCTGCTCATGGAGCGAGACCTCCCTCTGAACCGGGGGGACTGTATGGGGAAAGGGACCTCCTGTCTAGGTGCTGTGGGGGTAACATCCTTCCCATTATTAATAGAAGCACTTTTCTTCTTGACTGTTGAGTCATTATTTATAGTATTGAAAGAATTCACTAAACCTTTAACATTGCTAGAGCTATTACTCTCTACAGATCCTGCTTTCCCATTGGTCTGAATAACCATAGGATAGAGATTAACATTATTGTTGCATTTAGTCTGATTTACGTCTAAATTCATCACCATATTGTCAATATTAGGTACATCATTAATTATGACATCCTTGACGGGCAGTACATCTATACTATTAATACCTTCAATCACATTACCAGTCACAGTTGTCTCATGTCTCACTGGCTCCTTCTGTCCTTTAATGTGGCTGCTGCTAGCAGCGTTGGTGGTAACTGTCCTGGGTCAAGTGAAGACATGACCATTTTTGAAATCAATAATGTCTCTCTCAATCTTGGTCTTCTTCTGATTTAAAAGCCTTCTTTCATACAACAACACATTGTCCATTAGTCTATCCAAGCCTAAGGTCTTTTTGACAGTCTTATACTTCATACCAATATCATTATACTTTTCAGTCACTCTAGCTCTAAGTAACTCCTCTTCCGGTCCGTGGTACTCTATTAATAGTTTCATATAGTTGAAACTCAACTCCATATTCAACTTCTGCCATTTCAATAATAGTTCTGGAAAGTTATTACCTGTGGTAGGCATCTTCAGCACGCGCAGCCCTCTAGGTATAATCCGTTTGGTAAGGCAAGCTTCAAAATGCTGCCGTTGCAGCTGCAGTCTCTTAAGCTTCAGGAAATCATCCTCAAGCGACTCCAAGTCATCCGCTAATGCAGACAGGTCATCCGCGTCGTCTCCTTCAGACCCACGCTCTTCATTAGGCTCAAACAACAATAAAACGTTCTCGGTGCCAGCTACACAATCCACAAACCTCCGTTCAGTACCCCTAAGCGTTTCCGGTGCATAGGCCAATTCAGTGTCGTCACCTCCATTCATACAAGCCATGCTCTTCGCGTGAGAAATGAATAGATAAATCCAAAGCAACGTAAAATACTCACAGGAAGAGCAGCGTTCCAAAAATAAAGTCAAGTAAAACAAAATCAAACGTGGAACGCTGTGGCTTGAAAATAAACTCAAAAGTTCACCAATTCACCAAACAATGATCACTCGAACGTAAACATATATGAACAGATGCTCCAGCTCAATCGTGAACAGAACGTCCTTTAATCAGTAAGCGCTTTCACCCCAGCAGGGCTTCATCAGACTGTACAAAGAACAAATAGATAGCACAGTCTTATATACCCAAATACAATTGACTAATTAAAATATTAATTAAACATAATTAATAGTGATTCAACAATTAATATAACACAACACAATATGTATGTGGTACATGCATAAGGTATATTCAATGGCAGATATCATGACATTATTTCTGTATATATATTCTTTATAAAATCCTAAAATAAATAAATAAACATTTATTCATCATATATTGCTGTCTAAGTCAATATATCGACCTGTAATTAATAAACTGGTCACTAGATGGTGCCAAACATAGCAGCAACACACTAAAATCACATCAACATGCTTCTAGAAATTTTTTCATGTATAAATATTCTATTAAATTCATTACAAAGGAAACTATACATACTGTATATCAAAATATATAAAATAAATAAAACATTCATAACATCTTAAAACTCCTGGCATCATAGAAACAAAAGCTATAGTAATTCATTGAACTATTTCAAAGCCCTAAGTCTCCTTTTCTTCAAAAGGGTGAAGGCTAACCTTATCATTCAGTCCAGGTGGAGTCAGCTTTCCACCTTATAATCCACCTAGTCTCATTCTCCAAAGTCAAGGTTTCTATGTCGCCTCCTCTAGGATTACAATCAATAGTCTGAATGACTAAAAAGCTAAAAGTATGTGATGGACCTCTAGCCTTACAATGTCTAGACAGGGCATTCCTATCATCTCCTATCCTAATGCTATATATATGCTCCCTCACCCTTTCTCTCAGTTGTCTGTTGGTTTTCCCAACATAAAACGCGGTACCACGAACATAAGGGCTAAGTAAATAACATGTTCAGATCTACAGGTGGTTCCAGTATAAAAACTAAAAACCCTATTCATCATAGGTGGTTGAAAGGATAGTGGAACTAGGGAGATAGAACAACCAAAATGTTCTAATGTCAATATACCTTTATTTTATACTAACGATGTGTTTGATATTAAAGCTATAATAGAAAAGCATTGGCACATATTAGGCGTGGATGAATCTATTAGTAGATTAGTTGGGACCAGACCTAAGTATTATTATAAGAATAGCTTGAACCTTAAAAGGATTTTATGTCATAGAGGTCCTGAGCTAAAACACATGAGACATTCGTCCAACACTGTTCCTTGCAATAATTGTAAACAGTGTGCCTATATCAATACCAGCACCACCTTTCAACCACCTATGATGAATAGGGTTTTTAGTTTTTATACTGGAACCACCTGTAGATCTGAACATGTTATTTACTTAGCCCTTTGCGGTTCGTGTACCGCGTTTTATGTTGGGAAAACCAACAGACAACTGAGAGAAAGGGTGAGGGAGCATATATATAGCATTAGGATAGGAGATGATAGGAATGCCCTGTCTAGACATTGTAAGGCTAGAGGTCCATCACATACTTTTAGCTTTTTAGTCATTCAGACTATTGATTGTAATCCTAGAGGAGGCGACATAGAAACCTTGACTTTGGAGAATGAGACTAGGTGGATTATAAGGTGGAAAGCTGACTCTCCACCTGGACTGAATGATAAGGTTAGCCTTCACCCTTTTTTGAAGAAAAGGAGACTTAGGGCTTTGAAATAGTTCAATGAATTACTATAGCTTTTGTTTCTATGATGCCAGGAGTTTTAAGATGTTATGAATGTTTTATTTATTTTTATATATTTTGATATACAGTATGTATAGTTTCCCTTTGTAATGAATTTAATAGAATATTTATACATGAGAAAAATTTCTAGAAGCATGTTGGATGTGATTTTAGTGTGTTGCTGCTATGTTTGGCACCATCTAGTGACCAGTTTATTAATTACAGGTCGATATATTGACTTAGACAGCAATATATGATGAATAAATGTTTATTTATTTATTTTAGGATTTTATAAAGAATATATATACAGAAATAATGTCATGATATCTGCCATTGAATATACCTTATGCATGTACCACATACATATTGTGTTGTGTTATATTAATTGTTGAATCACTATTAATTATGTTTAATTAATATTTTAATTAGTCAATTGTATTTGGGTATATAAGACTGTGCTATCTATTTGTTCTTTGTACAGTCTGATGAAGCCCTGCTGGGGTGAAAGCGCTTACTGATTAAAGGACGTTCTGTTCACGATTGAGCTGGAGCATCTGTTCATATATGTTTACGTTCGAGTGATCATTGTTTGGTGAATTGGTGAACTTTTGAGTTTATTTTCAAGCCACAGCGTTCCACGTTTGATTTTGTTTTACAAATCACTAAAGACTGAAGTTAGAAAATGACAGACATTTGAGTTTCAGATTTTATACCCTTCAGAAAATTCATACTAATGCAAGACCTATTCTATTATCTTTCTAAGTTTATTAGAGCAATATTTAAAAATTGTCCTTATTGTTGGGCCTTTGTCCCACTTCTGTGTATGGCTTTGTCCAGATTTCTTGCTCTTGAGGTTGAGAGGTATGACAAATGTGTCAGGGCCATCACAGTCAGCCAGAGAGATTTCAAATTGTGACATGCTTGTTGCACCCCACTCCCCCATGTAGTGACTCTGGATGTGTCCAAGCAAGGCAAGGAGTAGTTGTATCTACCTTGGATGGGGAGGACACACTGCATAAGTACTACAGTGGCTTTTCATCTGTCCTTGATTTTGCAGAATGGTCTGATTTCTGTCATATTTTGTACTGTTGATTTATGCTTATTACTCAAAGTGCCTGTTGCTCTGTTTTTTAAGTAGCAATGCTTTAATGACCATAAGGTAAGCTTGTCTGAGATCGTAAGATGCAAGTAAGCTTTAATAAGCATACTGTTAAAGAATTGCCAACATTGAAAGCCTTTCTGTTGTTGCCATGCAGAGAATACTTGACTAGATAATGTATAAGCCTTGGGTATTAAAGGACAGGATTCCATTATTTTAAAAGCTCATTACACTTGTTGGAGACTTCCAGTCATCTCTACAGACTTTACCCGTAAACTAAACAGAATGCCAATCATGTATGGTCCATAACCTGTACAGTAATCCTTTAAGCAATGTATCTTGAGCTTGTTTCTTGTTTGCTTTTCATTTTTTACTTTTATCATGTTTTCCCCATGAAACAAGTTGTCAGGCAGCAGGTCTTTTTGGATAAGAAACATTTTTACAAGTGGGGGCATCACATAGATTTCTACTTTCAGCATGTTACTTGGTACTTTAATAAAGCTGAATATATTATAATTAGGACTGCAGTGCAAGGGGAAGTGGTTTGAGTTGAGTGCTTCTGGTTTTTCTTATACTTGATTTTGACTGGCATTCCAGTAATGTATTTAAAAAGTAATTTATTTTTCATGCCTCACAACCTTTTGTTTCCATCTAGATATTAAGTAAGCTGTCATGCAGCCAATGCATTGAAATATTTTTATTCTTCTACACTTATTTTTGTCTTGATTGGACTTCCATAATGATGGTTTGCCACCCAGGGCAGCGTATTTAATTAAAGTTAGCTTTTTGTGGTTTTGTGCATAGCTCCTCCCCTTTCTGGTTGACCACACCCCCTCCCCTTGACCCCACCCATTCAGCTGTCTCCTGCAGCCCCCCTGTGATTTGAAGTCACCAGCCGCCACTGCTTTTTTATAAGACCTATTGCTACCACTACTATTGGAACTGTCTTGGTATCTTTCTTCCACATTGTTCTCATCTCTGCCTGCAAATCTTGCTATGATTTTCTGTCTCTCTGTACACAAGACACTGTAGTTACTGGGTGTGGCGATTTCAATGATCAATGCTACATTTGTCTTCTTTTCATGGGCCACTGTATCCAGTTTTCTAGCATCTATCTTTTGAATTGTTGGTAATGGGTGATCTCATTTGATGCAGACTTCACCATGTTCTATGATGCTTTGTGGCTCATGTTTCCAGTGTTTTTCAGCCACTTCAATACCATAATGTTTGCACAATCCCCAGTGCAACAGTCTTGCCACATTATTATGCCTTTCAGTATACAGTCCTTCTGCCATTAGTATGTCACAACCAGTAACAAGGTGTGTGACTGTATTCTGTTTTACAAAACCTATATTTGTCTATTTTTCAGTATGTTCAATGGACTTTTAAACCAATGTCTACATAGCTCACTATATTGGGCCACCAATATAAACCTTTCATCTTTTGGTTTGAATTCACCTCTCCTTAACCATTTCTGCATTTGATCCTGATCAACATGACATTATTCGAAGAGTTTTCTTTACTTGCAACTATATTTATGCATTTTCAACATTTCTTGCCTTCATCTTATATTCTTTCTTTTTGTTTTTTGGCACATTCAGTTCCTGCCTAATTTTTATCTACTTCTGGTCTGATTTCCATTCCTGTTTGATGCTGATATGCTTCTGCTAGACTAAGTAGAGAAGTCCTCTTAGATTTATTCTCCTCATGTTTCAAAACTTTCCCTATGCTTGGGTCTTGTGAGGTCAGCATATATGTATGCAGTGCCATAATTGCAGATCTATACATTGTAATCAATTTCAAGGAGGCCGATACCTCTTTTGGAAAGAAGAATATATAATCTTGGTATACAATGATTTTTAGAAATCATTCAATGAGCATGAGCATCCTTGTTGTTTTCCTGTGTAATCTGTCCAACACTTTATGGGGCCAGTCAATCACTAAAAAAACTTTTAGTTATGTACTTACCATAACTTTGGATGTATGGGATCCATCTCGCCTACATTCATAACTGATGGATTTGGAGCCGATCCATAGGCTCCGACTCAGCCACTATACACTAGAACTAAGTCTCTCATTGGCTGGGCTACCCCTTATCCCACAATGCACCACACCTGCTTCCCCAGATCTTGTTTGTTCGCTTTCATACATACATACAGATATAGAACTTATACCAATAACTGTAACCAACAAGAGCCCTTCCAGAGAAGAGCTCAGCAAGAGCAATGTTTCCTCCAAATCCAAAAGGTAGGGGGAAGGAGGGTGGGTATGTATGAATGTAGGCGAGATGGATCCCATACATCCAAAGTTATGGTAAGTGCATAACTAAAAGATGTAATGGGATCCTATCTTGCCGACATTCATAACTTATGGGACAGCGTCCCTAGCACCTGAACCCCGGGTGGCTCACTGGAACACACTCCTGAGAACTGCGGAACCAAAAGAAGCTCTATCTCGGGAAGCCACATCAAGCTTGTAATGAGAAATGAAGGTGTGCAGAGAAGACCAAGTAGCAGCTGCACAAATATCATCTATTGAAACTCTGGAATGAAAGGCCACAGAAGTGGCCATAGCCCTGGTAGAATGAGCTTTGACTGGGAAAGGCAACTCTCTGCCTGATTGGGAATAAATGAAAGAAATGCAATCCTTAATCCATTTGGCAATGGTGACTTTGGCAACTGGAAGACCTGACCTATTCTCCGCAAAAGACACAAACAGTTGGTCAGATTTTCGAGTCTGAGTGGTCCTATCCAAGTAAAAATGCAGTTGCCTGTGAACATCCAACTGGTGGAAGGTATATACTGCTCCATTAGAAAAATTTGGAAAGAAAACTGGGAGCTCCAGTGATTGCTGAATACATAAAGGGGATGCTACCTTAGGAAAAAAGGATGGATTCAATCTAAGGGAAACTCTGTCTTTGTGAAAGATCAAATAAGGAGGGGAAGAACAGAGAGCCTGAAGCTCTGAAACATGCTTAGCAGAAGTTATTGCCACTAGAAAAGCAGTTTTCCACGACAGGAATTTAACATCACAAGTGGCTGCCAGCTCAAAGGGACGGGCAGTTAAGGAGACCAGAACCAAATTTAAGTCCCAAGGGGGCACGGGATGAGCCATAGGAGGCCTGAGGAGCCAGGCTCCCTTAAGAAAGGACTTGCAAAGTCTGTTAGCCATTAAAGAAGGCTCTATAGCAACATGAAAATTAGATATAGCCACCAGTTGAACTTTAAGTGTGGAGACTGAAGAGCCAGAATGAAACAATGAAGCTAGAAATTCCAAGACTTGCGGAACTGGGGCTGTAAGAGGATCAATGCCTCGCTGCTGGGCCCAACAAACAAACCTTTTCCATTTGCTGGAATACAGGTTAACGGTAGACGGCTTGTGGGAAGAAGACAAGATGTGCATCACTTCCGAAGAAAGAGAAAGATCTCTAACTAAGGATGGAAGTGGAGCAACCAAGCAGCCAGTCGCAGTGACCGGAGGGACGGGTGAGGGTGTCCCGATGGATTGGATAACAGATCTGGTACTGGGTCCAGAATCCAGGGGCCCTGTACCGAATACTTCTGGAGTAATGGGAACCAAACCTGACGGGGCCAATGGGGGGGGGCGACCAAAATCATGTGACACCCGACATGAAGAGCCTTCTGAATCATCCTCGGGAGAAGGGGAATCGGAGGGAAGGCATAAAGCAGACCCGGGGGCCAATTGTGGGCTAGAGCGTCCCTGGGAGACTGTCCCTGAGAGGGTGTCAGAGTGAAGAACTCTCTGCACTTCGCATTGATGGGGCTGGCGAACAAGTCGCAGCAAGGGAGGCCCCATTTGGCGTAGATCTGTGCAGCCACTCTGTTGTTGAGGGACCACTCGTGGGGCAACAGGAGAGTCGTGCTGAGCCTGTCTGCAATCACATTGGCTTTTCCCGGAATGTGTGTGGCTACTAAGAAACAACGAGAGGCTGTGGCCAAATGCCATACTCTCATGACCTCCCTGCAAAGGGGGTAGGACCTGGTTCCACCCTGCTTGTTTATGTGCCAAACTACCGACATGTTGTCGGATAGAATCGCAATAGTACCTTGGGGGAGAGCATGATGAAGTGCTTGTAAAACCAGAAGCACCGCTCTCATTTCCAGGATATTGATGTGAAGGTGCGCTTCACAATCCTGCCAAGTGCCTTGGACAGACCTGTCCAGATAATGACCCCCCCCCACCCTATCTGGGAGGCGTCCGTGGTCACTGTGGCAACAGGGGGCTGAAGGGTGAAAGGACGCCCCCAGTCCAGGTTGGACTGACATAGCCACCAATGGAGGTCCCGACAACAACTGTCCGTAATCAGAACCAAGTGGTTCAGGGGAAGTTCTTGGTATGACCATTGAACCGATAATAACCATTGCAGCACCTGCATGTGCAGCCTGGCTAATGGTACTAGGAGGATAGTTGCAGCCATCGTGCCCAATAACTGAAGAATCTGTCTGGCAGGAACTCGAGATTTGGGTAACAAATTTAGAATTTGTGATTGCAGAACCTGAATTCTCTCTGATGGCAAAAATGCCCGCATCCTTTTTGTGTCTAACTCTGTGCCTATAAAGGTGATACGCTGAGATGGCCGCAGCACAGATTTTTTCCAATTGAAAGTGATTCCTAGCGAGAGACCCAAGGTTACTGTGGCCCTCAGCGCTCGAATCAGTAGATGCTTGGAGGTGGCAGTGAGGAGCCAGTCATCGAGATAGGGAAACACTTGGAATCCTAGACTTCTCAAGTGAGCTGTCACCACTGCCAGACACTTGGTAAACACCCTGGGGGCTGTGGTGAGACCAAAGGGCAGTGCACAAAACTGGAAATGACTGGTTCCTAGGTGGAAGCGTAAATGACTCCTGGACTCTTGATGTATCAAAATGTGATAGTAAGCGTCCTTGAGGTCTATGGAGCACATCCAGACATCCTTCTCCAATAACGGGAGAATGGACTGAAGGGTAACCATCCGGAACTTGGACTTCTTCACAAAATGATTTAAAGAGCTTAGGTCCAAAATGGGCCTTACGTCCCCTGTCTTTTTTGGCACCAAAAATAATCTTGAGTAAGTTCCTGATCCGATCTGGTCGGCGAGGACGGGCTGGATGACCCCTTTGCTTAGCAGCTTTGAAACTTCTACGGCTGCCAGATCCCGTTGACTGGGTGGCACGTCCAGGATTCTCCTTGTAGGAGGAGGGGGCTTGAAAAAGGGGATGAGGTAGCCTCCGGTTACAATGCGAAGCACCCGCTGATCCTTGGTTAACGATTCCCAAGCCTGTGGGTGTTTCGCAAAACGACCCCTGACCGGCTCCGGAGAAGCACAGCCGGTCAACATCCTAGGGATGTTGAGGGTAGGAGGAACCATGAAAGGAGTCGCGGTCTCCAGAGTTACGGGGGCCTCTGCCAACTCTAGGGCGGCGGCTTCCTGAATTCCCCCCCCTGCCTCTGGAGGGGGGATCACTCAGTGGAGTAGAGAAGAACTTTTGGGATTTCCTGAACCACATTTTCCCTCCTCTCTGGGCCTTGGGATAAGGTCTAGAAGGAGCGGAAAAACAGGCCCCAACGGCAGTCAAGGTCTTGCCCACCTGCTCGCACCGAGTAAGAGTGTCCTTTACCTTAGGTCCAAACAAAGAAGACCCATCAAAGGGGGCGTCGGCGAAGGAAGACTTAAAGGCCTCCACGAGTGGACACAAGCGTAACCAGGCTTGCCTCCTAAGAGCCACTCCTGTACCCGCTGCTCTACTCACCCCTTCGGCTGCATAGGAAATGAGCCTCATGGACGAGTTGACAATAGAAGTTAGGGTAGTCATCTGGGCACCTATGGTCTGTGCTAATGCCTCAGGAAGGTTACCCACAAGGGACTCTCCTAACTCCTTGAGGAGGTCCCTTTGGAACCTTGTAAAATGACAAAGATAGTTCAGCGACCGCATGGTAAAGGTCGCTGAAGAAAGGGTACGCTTCCCGTACCTATCCATGCTCCTAGAATCCTTATTAGGAGGATGAATAGACGTTGAAGCTTCTGCCACGTCCCGCTGAGTGGCAGATGCCACCACCATAGCATCAACTGCAGCACCCTTGGTAAGGAATTCCTTCTGGGGAGGGGCTGAAAGAAACTTATTAGGCCTGGCAGGCACCGGTTCCGCCATATCAGGATGCTCCCACACCCTCTGAGAGATTAGGTCCAACAACTCGTCGAAGGGTGGAGACACCCAGGAGGAAGAGGGCTGGGCCCCGAAGACCTTGAGGAAAACTGACTCCTCAGCAGTAGGGGCTTTGGAATGCCAATCGCCTCTCTGTCTCAAGATCTCAAGGATATCCGAGAAAAAGACATCATCCGAGGATGATTTAGGGGACCCCTCTGCATCATCGAGGTCAGTATCTGAAGTGACGGATTCATCTTGGGAATCAACGTGCTTCCTCTTACACAGTTTCTTCCTTGGGGGTTCATCCAAAGCAGATTCAGAAGGACCCCCCGGAAGAAGGGAACCCCCCCAAGGGGGTATCCTCAGGCCCTGGGGCCCCACTGTCATGGGAAAGAATGTCTCCAGAGGCACCAGTACCCAAAACTTGGGATGGTGAGGTAGAAACCTGCTGGATTGGCAAGGTTATGGCCAGTGCACTCCTCATGGCCTCAAAAGCAGGACCTCCAGAATCTGCAGAGGGCACTTGCTGAGAGACCACGGCGGTACCGGGAATACCTGTGGCCCATGCTCCGAGGGGAAGACTGGGCATCGAAGAGGCAAGCTCCACAGTGTTGCCCTCGGCCCCTGCCGAGGAAGACCCGGTACCAAACCCTGACACCGAGGACAGGGTAGGAATGAAAGTCGGAGCAGAGAAACCCCAAGGGGGTCCCTGCTCCGACTGGAAGATTCCGCTCTGTTCTACCTGCACCGACTCCAACGGCTCCAAGGGGGTCAGAGGAGGAATCAAATGCATGGGATGTGGAGTCGGCTCCAAAGCCGCATGGGCTGGAGCCGAGATCATTTTAGTAAAAACTGGGGACTGGAACAGCCTCTGGATAACCCTATCCAAATCCGAATCTAATAACCTAGAGGATTTGGAGGAAACAGATTGGGGCCGAGACGACTTCTGCCTCGGCTCCGACAAAGCAGGGGATTGGCTCCAAAAGGGTTCCAGCACTATCGGACCCGAGACTGGGACCGGTTGCAACAGTGTCGGCGCCGAAGGAGGCTTCAGAGCTGAGGGGGAAGAGTCTGAGCTGCACACCTCCATTGGCTCCGAGACCAAGGGAGCTGAGGTAGGTGATTGGCCTCTTGATGCACTAACCTTCGGCTCCGACACCAATGGAGCCGAGGAAAGAAGCACCGAGGCAGACCCTTCAGCCATTGGCTCCGAAGCCATTGGAGCTGAGGAAGAAGAAGTCGACCCTTGTATCTTAGCTGTCGGATCTGACGGACTGGTCGGAGCCGACAATCTATGCTTCTTGGATGTCGGGCCCGACGGACTGGTCGGAGCCGACGATCTCTTCTTTTTTGAAGCTGGAGATGAAGCCAAAGCTTCTTCAAATGAAGGCTTAATCAACCCCCTAAGTATCAATTTGTTTTTTCTCTCCTGGAGAACCCTGGAGGAAAAAGCGTGACACACACTGCAAGTATCCTGTAAATGTTTAGGCCCTAAACAATACACGCAGACAGCATGGCTGTCTGTAATAGACATTTTATAATTACATTTTGTACACTTCTTAAACCCTGACTTTTGCTCCTTAGACATATTAAGAAGAAAACAGGTAACTGACAACAAGGAAACGACCAGTAAGAAATGTATGGGCTAAAGCCCTCTAACTTAAACGGGCTTAGCCTGACACAATAGATCAAACACACAGAGAAGTAACTATATGGGCAAAAGCCCTCTAACTTAAATGGGCTTAGCCCGAAAACTATTCAGAACACTACAAGAAAAATTGATAAATACACAATAAGGGCAAAGGCCCTCCAACTTAAACGGGCCTTGCCCAGTCCACTAGTAGCACGAAAAGTGATAAAATAAAATTTTACACCAAACTGACCACAAACACTCACAAAGCTGTTAAAACAGCTGTTTGTTCAAATTCTGACAGAAACCCTAGTCAAAAAAGACCAAAAGGTCAAGAAAAAAACACTTAGCTCCAGCCAAGTCGAGACCACGTCTGGCTTGAAAAGGGGCAAACGAGATCTGGGGGAGCAGGTGTGGTGCATTGTGGGATAAGGGGTAGCCCATCCAATGAGAGACTTCGTTCTAGTGTATAGTGGCTGAGTCGGAGCCGATGGATCGGCTCCGAACCCATCAGTTATGAATGTAGGCGAGATAGGATCCCATTACATCGGTAAGTCAGGACAGGAAGAGAAAATTGGTTTATGGCTTGAATTTTGTTCCTAGATATCAACACTGTTTTCAGAATTAATGTAAGTCTTCCAAAATATTCCTTACTAGGTTTTATTCACATTTGTCATGTTTTATTGCTGCTCCTTCATCAATTCCCAAATATTTATACACTCTGTCCTGCTCAAGTTCTTTTATATCACATTCTTGTTCCAAACTGATGTTTTGCTTGATGCTATAGCTTTTCTGCTTTAAAGGTTGCCTTAGCAAATTTATCAACACCAAATGATATTCTTATATCATCTGAAAAAGTTTTGAATACTTGCAGTTGTGCTTTCAGTTCCTCATCTGATCAGCTATACAGTTTTAAATTACTGACAAAGAGAAGATGAGAAGTCTTTATACTTTGTTGTTTTTTAGGAGCCAAATTATAGCCTAGGCTTAATCTGTTAAGCAGACAGTTTAATGGGTTAAGGGCAAGGCAAAAGAACAATGGTGACAGAGTCACCCTGGAATATGCCCCTTTGGATTTTTATCCCTGTAATAATAATTTGTCCTTTATCATGGTTAAACTGCAAAGTGGTTTGCCATTGCTTTATGGTCACTGTGATTGAATTTATAAGTGTAGGGCGTATCTTATACATTTTTAAGTACTCTTATCCATGAATGTGGTATACCATCAAATGCTTTTTTGTGGTCACATAATCTTTTTTAATTTCTCCAAGACTTTTGAGTTTTTATTACCATGATGGGAATGGGATTCCTACGTCAAACTACAATTAAAGTTCATAAAATTAGAATTGTTAAAATCTTTGATGTCAGCCAGAAGTGCTCTTTGCAGCACCCACAATGTGCCCAGTAATGATTCCTTTTGCAATTTGTATGGGGTTACATGTATTGGTGACATATCTAAATACAATTGTAGATTCTTTTTTATAAGACCCGTTGCTCCTACCACTATTGAAACTGTCTTGGTATCTTTCTTCCACATTGCTCTCATTTCTGTCTGCATATCCTGATATTTTATGACTTTGTGCCTCTCTGTATGCAAGACACTGTAGTAAGTGGATGTGGCAATTTCGATGATTAATGCTACATTTGTCATCTTTTCATGGACCACTATATCCGGTTTTCTAGCATCTGTCTTTTGAACTGTTGGTCATATGTGATCTCATGTGATGTAAACATCATTTTTTATGATGCTTTGTGGCTCATGTTTCCAGTGTTTTTCAGCCACTTCAGTACCATAATGTTTGCACAATCCCCAGTGCAACACATTTGCCACATTGTTAGGCCTTTCTGTCATTAGTATATCACAATCAGCAATGAGGTGTGCAACTGTTTCCATTTCTATTTTACAAAACCTACATTTGTCTGTTTCTCCTACATGTTCAATGGACTGTAAACCAGTGTGTACATAGCTCAATAGCTCACTATCATGTACCACCAATATTAACCTTTCATCTCTTGGTTTGAATTCACCTCGCCTTAACCATTCCTGCATTTGATCCTGATCAACATGGGGTTCTTCCTGAAGTTTTCTATAATTGCATCTATATTTATACATTTTTTCTCATTTCTTGCCTTCTTATCTGGTTCTTCACCTTATATTATTTCTTTAGTTTTTTAGCACATTCAGTTGCTGCCTGATTTTTATCTGCTTCTGGTTTGATTTCCATTCCTGCTTGACACCAATATGCTTCTGCTAGACTAAGCAGAGAAGTCATCTTAGATTTATTCTAGTCATATTTCAAAACGTTCACTATGTTTGGGTCTTGTGAGATCAGCAGGTATGTGTGGAGTCCCACAATTGCAGATCTATACATGTAATCAATTTCAAAGAGGCCCATCCCTCCTTCGGAACAGGGAATATATAATCTTGGTATGCACTGATTTTTATAAATCATTTGGTAAGCATGAAGCATCTTTCTTGTTTTCCTGTCTAATCTATCCTACAGGTTTTGAGGGCCAATCAATCACTCCAAAACTGTAAGTTAGGACAGGAAGAGCAAATTGGTTTATAGCTTGAATTCTGTTCCTAGATGCCAACGTTGTTTTCAGGATTAATTTAAATCTTCTAAAGTATTTCTTACTAAGTTTCATTTGCATTTGTTCATGCTTTATTGTTGATCCTTCATCAATTCCCAAATATTTATACATTCCCTCTTGCTAAAGTTCTTTTGTATCACATTCTTGTCTCAAACTGATGTTTTCTTGGTGCTGTAGTTTTCCTGCTTTAAAAGTTGCTTTTGCACATTTATCAAGACCAAATTACTTTTTTATGTTATCTGAAAAAGTTTTGACAACTTGCAGTTGTGCTTTCAGTTCCTCAGCTGATGAGCTATACAGTTTTAAATCATCGACAAAGAAAAGATAATAGGTCTTTACTTTTTGTTGTTTTCTAGAAGCCAAATTATATCCATGGCCTAAGCTGTTGAGTAGACAGCTTAATAAGTTAAGGGCAAGACAGAATAGCAGTGGTAACAGAGAGTCACCCTGGAATATCCCCCTTTGAATTTTTATCCCTGGGATAATAATTTCTCCTTTATCACAGCTTAATTGCAAAGTGGTCTGCCACTGTTGCACAGCCACTGTAATGCAGTGGATCAGTGTACGGTGTATCTTATACATTTTTAAGCACTCCTTTATCCATGAATGTGGAATACTATCAAATGCTTTTTGTAGTCAATCCATGCCATACTTAGATTCTTCCCCTTTTTACAGTCCTCTACTATGACTTTATTTAATAACAAATAATCCTCTGTTCCATATGACTTTCTGTTATTGCCCTTTTGTTCTGTTGCCATAATTGAGTTTTCTTCTAAATTACTATAAACTCTGTTGGCATCAATTCCAGTATATAGTTTATACATCATCGGAAGACAAGTTATTGGTCTATAATTTTTAGGGTAGTTTGTAGGTTCACTCTTAAGTAGGAGTATTATTTTTATTGTTAGCCAGGTTGATGTCTGTTTGGGGTGTGCATATAAACAGTTCTTACTCATGGCTAAAATCTTTGCACCAAGATTTTAATACTTTTAACCAGAAGTTGGGTACTGCATATGGGCCTGGGGTTTTCCAATTAGAGGCTTTTCTTAACTTTGTTTCAATCTCTGGCTGTTACTTCATCCCATTTCATAGCATGTACCTTTAAACTTCTTATTTTTTCTTTTACTTGTTCTATCCGTTTAGCATCTTTGTTATGTTCCACAGGATCTTCATAAATACTTCTCCAAAATATATCTATTTCTTATTTTTTGGTAGTCTTTCAATTCCTTTTACCTTGTTTCCCAATTCTGTATAAAACTTTTTTGGGTCATCAGTAAATTGCTTATTTTGTATTTTTCCTTTATATTTATCTGTGTATCTTCTATGTTTTTCCACCTGTGCTGGGATGTTTAGTTTGTTATTTGCGATAGTGCATGATAGGTACTGATCTGTTCTAATACTGCACATTGATTTTATCACATCTATCTTTCATAGTATTTTTGTTGATCTACTCCCTGTCCTATGCTCTTCTAATACTGGCACTTCTTGTCTTAATTGCTTTATAGTTTTAGCTATTTGATACATCTGTGATGGTATTTGATTTCTCCCCTTCCTTTTCCTCACTATCCTGTGTTCTTGTGTTAGAAATATATCAGTTATTAATCTAGGTGCAGAATAATATATCCTGTTTACTTCTGTTATATCTGTGACACCCGTGCCCTGGCTCAGCAATCAAGGAGCCTCAATCCTCACCACTAACACCAGAGAGGGGCGTCTCATATAGGAGAAAAGGATAACAAATACACACAGTAAAGTGCAATTTCCCTTAAGAACTCACAGAGATCACAGTCAATCCGGGGCTGGTTGCTCAATAAGAATCCCCTCTGGCACAGCTATATGGTCCAGATCTCAGCCTAGTGGGCAAGCTAAAACCTGTAGCATCCTCTCTGTCCAATCAGTGCTTCGTGTCCCTGCCCAAGTAGCTGACACACACACACACACACACACACACACACACACACACACACACACACACACACACACACACACACACACACACACACACACACACACTTTGAGAAGAGTTTATACAACCACACAGACACTCCTGGGGAAGGCTGGCACAGGTTCTCCTGCTGTGCCCCCTTTTCCAAGACTATACAGTAGTACACTGCCACCACCCACTAATAATTATCAGCTACTCAAAGGCCCTTAAAAGGGTGTCCAATTATTACTGTGCAATATTATTATCCAATTGGTAGTATAACTATACAGTCAAGGCTTATTAGAGTGACTTGGTACAGTAATCAATATAAATATGTAATGTACTCTAGAGCTTATATTATCTCTACACAAAATGGCCACAGTTGAAAGGTTTTAAAATATTTAATAATAAATAATAAAAACACAAGACAATACTTCTTACTACACAGTGCTAGTCAAGAGTTCAGAGATCACAGAGAAATACTTAAAATAATTCATTAGGACAGTTCTGCCATCACAGAAAAACACTTCATCTGTTCTTTCTAGTTCCTAGCTATTTCTAAAAGAAAACACAAGTCTAAGATAACTTACATAAGAAAACAGGCAGAGTGCTGATGAGTTGGATGGTCAAGACAAAAATGCTTCATAATCTCTGGTTCTCTCTGTTTAAATTGAAATTGCAGTTCTGATAAACATTACATCATTCTTCACACTTTCCTGGGGTTCCCAGGCTAACAGAAACTGCATTTACATTCTTAACATCTCCCTTTTGTTATCTTGCAGCTGGTCAGGAAACAGAGCAATAAAAATACATTTGCATGTTTAAATCTAGCAATTTAATTCTTGGTTAAAACAATAGAAAGAATGTTTTCATCTAGACAGTCTGGAGCCGACTAAAGATCAATGGGTCATAACATGCTTTACTTTGGTCAGTAGAGTATACTGTTGTCACATTTATTTCCAGTTCTACATGTAACACTATTTCTTTACATTTAAGATAACAAGCCTAGCCTGTAGTTTACATTCATATTTACAAATGACAGAATTATCTGCAAAATTCTATCTGGCTAGGCTGGCAGCCTTCACAATATCACATGGATCTCTATGGCCAGTCCTAATTATTGTGTTCATTTGTTTTATTAGACTTCTTACTTTTTGGGTTTTATTGAACTTCTGCAGTCTATTTCTTTCATTGATCTTATTATGTATATCTGTATTAAATCAAGCAACTCTTCTCTTAGCTCATTTTCTTCTAAACTGATGACACATTTTTTGTTTACCATTTCCTGCGGGCATTCTATAGAAAGTTCTATAGCATCTTCCTGTGGCACATTCTCTTCAATTTCATCCTGTGCCATCTGTTTCTCTGTCGTATGGGAACTCACTGGCCTATCACTCCTCAACCTTGACTGTGTCAGAGTTTCTACTGTTTCCTGTTCCTTCCCTTCCTGTCCAGCTTCAAGTGAATGTTTATAGTGGTTTAATGTGGAACGCTCCAAAATATCTTCATATGGCACTTGATCAATGGCTTTCCATTCCACTGGTTTTCCCTCAGTTTAGATTCCAATTACTCTGTCCTATTGTGGTGCTTTCTGAATTAGATTTTCTACACTGAATCCTTCACTATACAGGTACTCCATAACCTCAGTTTCTGTTTCTTTCTCCATTACTAATCTAATTTTCTACTTTTCCTCTTTGTCTTCTTATTTTTTTGTATTGTAAAGTTTTCCATGTTTTGATTCATTTGCCTGTATTTCTCTTTGAATATCTTTGGTGCTGCTCTTTTTGTATTGATTAGTTTTGCTTTCTCCTTTGCATACATATTACACCATATTAAATATATTTTTCTTTCCCATGTCCATATTTGTTCTTCAGATGTCTCTTGTTCTTCCTGTTTCTCTTTACTTTGGGGACTCATTCCATCATGCTGTAATGTAACCTGTGTTAAACCTTCTTCACCAAATCCTTCACTTCACAGGTAGCCCATACCTTCAACTGGTATTTTTTAACTTTTACTTTACTAATTTTCTTTTCTACATTCCCTCTTTATGATATTATCTTCTGTGTAGGTTGTCTAATGATTCTCTATTACTCTTTGATATCTCCAAGTATTTCAGATGCAGTTTTTTCTAAATGCTGTATATACCTGAATAAGGTATCCTCTTAAAAATCTATATGAAACACTGTAGAAGCTCAGATATTTTAGACTTCCATACTAATTTACATTTTCACATTGAAGGATGCCTTCAGTGTATATCTGCTGTACTCATGACACTATTCTTATAAGGTTCCTATATTATTATTCCATACTCTATTCTGGATCTGATGTAATTTGCAAACAATTATGTTATTATCTCTGATTTCTTAGACTTTATAAGTCTTTTTGCATAGCCTATAGTTGCATAAGAATCATTAACCAATTGTTTGATATGGTCATAACAACTCAATGATGTATCTACCCATATACCCAGGCCTTTTGAAATAAATCTACACTTTCACCCTTCAGTTTATGTCTCCAAAATCTCATATGTTTAGTTTTTGATGTATTTATCATCATATTATTCTCCTGTGCCCAAATGGTCAATTTGGTCTTTTTATTTTTGGCAGATTTACCCTGTCTGTAACAGATTTAATAATTTACCCATTTTTAACTCATCTACGTACAAGCTATAGAACAGCTCAGATAAAAAAAGAGATTTGAAAGATACAACCTAAACAAGTATGGTCTAGGGCAGCAGCCAGTGAGACTCCCTGACTGTAGCCTAGAATTTCTCCTGTCTAGCTGCTGTACGATACTCATCACATTCTGTTAGAGACCATGCAGCTATCTATCTTATCAAGATCACATTAATATCTACTTGTTCTAATTTATTGATCTGTGTTTTGTCCATGATTCTATCAAAGTCTGAAGATACATCTACATAAATTACATCACAACACACTTTTTCATTCATAGCCATTATTAAAAGTATTATTGAAGCCATGGAGAGAAACCCAGTAGTGCAAGGCTCTGATGTCTTCCACACATTAAGAACAGCTACTACACACGCAAGGACTAAAGGTGGAGGTTTCTTGATTTGCATTAAAATAAATAGGCCTCAAAGCTAGTCAAACAGGATGATACAATTGAGCTTCTCTATGTTTGGATCATCATAGGCAAAATCTCAAACCACTTCTTTGCAAGCTCTTTGACCCAGGAAACCCATAACATGTGCTTAAGCTTACTGGAAACACTCTCCACCCAACACAATACCATATTCATGGGTGACTTTAATTACTACATTTTTAACTAGGAATCATATACCACACCAAATGTAAAGGCACAGAGATTTCTGGATTTTGTAAACAGAAACTTCCTGGATCTGGTTCTCACTAATAAAGCAGATCGCTGAACACCTCCTAGTGTAATGTCTTCTCTGGTAAGGACAGATGACAAAATGGTCTCCTTTGAATTAAAAATAAAATCCAGAACTCTTACTAATCTTAGAATATTCAGGGAGTTATCTAAGGCTAACTTCCTGCTATCAGTGATAACCTGACAAATTTCAAGCCCCTGTAAGACCTGAGAGCACTGCTGCCTATATGGAACTGTTCACAGAAACCCCATGCAAGCATGTTAATAGCTGCACAGAGGCAGCTGTACCCATCAGGAATAATTACAGAACTAACTCAAAAACAAGCCACCATGGTGAAATCACAACATCAATAAGCTGTAAAACAGAAGGAAGAAAATCAAGAGGTGCACCACCTAGCAGGATAAAAGTGCTCTCATCAAACTAAAAAAACAAATCAAAGGACAAATAAAGTCTACCAAAGCCAAATTTGAGGTAAATTTGGCTTCCCAGGCCAAGGATGACACACAAGGCTTTCTTTAGTTCTGTCTGCAGCCTCAAAGACAATACACAATTGTGTGCTGAGCTCATTGTTAATAGAGCCAACTGTACTAAGCAAAATGTTTGGGAATTGAAGGAGCAACAATAAAACACAAACAAATGTGAATCAAACTTAGGAATATTTTAGAAGACTAAAATTAATACTGAAAACAGCGCTGACATCTAGGAACAAAGTCCAGGCTATACAACAATTTTGTCTTCCTGTCCTAACTTACAGTTTTGGAATGATGGGCTGGCTCCAAAAGGTGTTGGATCAGTTGGAGAGAAAAACATGAAGGATGCTTCATGCTTATCAAATAATTTTTAAAATTCAGTGTATACCAAGACCTTATATATATATATATATATATATATATATATATATATATATATATGTGTGTATAAGTGTGTGTGTGTGTGTATTCCCCATTCTAAAGAAGGTATAGGCCTCCCTGAAACTGATTACATGTAAGGATCTGCAATCATAGGGCTGCATACATATCTGCTGACCTCACAAGATCCAAATATAGTAAAAGTTTTAAAAACATGAGGAGAATAAATCTAAGATGACTTCCCTGCTTAGGTAAACAGACGCATATCAGTGTCAAGCAGGAATGGAAATCAAACTAGAAGCAGATAAAAATCAGGCAGCAGATGAATGTGCCAAGATCAAAAGGAAGAATATATGGTGAAAGATCAGATGAGAAGACAAGAAATGTGGAAAAAAAATAAAGATAGTTGCAAGTATAGAAACTCTTGGAACAACCTCACATTGATCAGGGTTGAATGCAGGAATGATTAAGGAGAGGTGAATTTAAAATAAAAGATGAAAGGTTAATATTGGCAGCGCAAGATAGTAGACTACATACATGTTGGTTTGCAAAGTCCATTGAACATGTGCAAAAAACAGACACATTTAGGTTTTGTAAAACAGATTTGGAAATAGTCGCACGCCTTGCTGCTGGTCATGATATACTAACGGCAGAAGGACTGAAAGGAATACTAATGTGGCAAGACTGTTGCACTGGGGATTGTGCAAGCATAATAATATTGAAGTAGCTTTGGAAACGTGAGCACAAAGCATGATAGAAAATGACAAAGCTGATTTCACATGGGATCATGCATTACCAGCAGTTCAAAAAATAGATGCAAGAAAACCAGATATAATAGTCCATGAAAAGAAAGGAAAAGTAGCATTGACTATTGAAATTGCTGCACCCAGTTACTGCAGTGTCTTGTGTACAGAGAGACACAAAGTCATAAAATACCAAGATCTGCAGGCAGAAACAAAGACAATGTGGAAGAAGGATACAGAGACAGTCTTAATAGTAGTAGGAGCAATGGGTCTTATAAAAAATAATTTACAACCTTAGTTAGATATGTTACAAATACATGTGAGTCCGTATGAATTGCAGGAGGAGTCAAAACTGGGCACATTGCGGGTGCTGGGAAGAGCACTTCTGGCTAATATGAAAGACTGAAACAATACTAATTTCATGAACTTTAATCATACTTTGATTTAGGAATGGGGTCCATTCCTGGCATGGTATTAGAAACCCAGAAGACTTAGAGAAATTAAAAATAGCGAGAAAATATAGCAAACCTAAAATAAATTCAGCTTTACGTTTATCCCTGTCTCACCCTCAGCCTACCTTCAGGAAATAAACAAAAAAAGCTCAACTGCTGATAAAATCCAAATCCAAAATACCACAGAGAGCAAACGATGGTGTACCCAGGAAATACTTTTATTTACAAAAATAGTCATCAAGATCTTTTGTCCTCAGCTGAGACTTCATCAGGATTACATTAAAATCCAGCATCCAGTCATTTAAATAAGAAATTATACAAATCATGTGACTTCAACCTTCAATTAGATAATAAAATCTTCCTAATTATAAATAACATAAAAAATTAATTACTTCCAAAATAAAATTACCATATTGTGTTGAAACATTGTAAAGCATATTTACTAATTTAGCAAACATAATAAGTTAAAATATTAAAATTTTAAATTTTAAAATATGAGATTGTTTTTCAGTCTTGCTGCTCTTAATCTCAATACACTATTAATAAACATCATACATTTTATGATTTTTTTTCATTATTTTTTTGTAAATAAAGTATTTCCTAGGTACACAGTCATTTGTCTGCTGTGGTATTCCCCTCAAGAAATACCATCAAATACAGCCCCCCAGCTATCACTAAGGAACGGTGTTCCATCTAAGGCCAAGAACACTGCATTAATGGGGTCCAACAATATTCTAGCCTGCCTTCTAAATAGCATGAAACATGGCTTTTCAGACCTTTTGGACTCACTATTTAGCTGCAGCTTCCAAACAGGTTGCCTCACAAGTGGAGAACAGCAACCATCTTTCCTCTGCATAAGGACAGATCATCTACAGGTCCTGGAATATACAGACTCATACATCTCTCTAGTTTCATGTGAAAAGCCATGGAAAAATTATCATGGGAATGAGTAATAATGACATAGGAAACCTCAAGACTCTGGACCCAACCCAGTTTAGTTTTCTCAGGGGCAGCTTATGGCTACTCACCCTGGTGGACTTCTTTGAGAAGGTTGCCAAAGTAATGAACAATGGCAGAATGGTTCACACTGTCTACCTTTATCTGGCCAAGGCATTTGATACAATACCTTATTTGGGCATTGTTGACAAACTCAAGAGGTTAGGTATAAACCCATATGTCACCCAGGGTATAGTCAGCTGGCTCACAGACAGGACCCAGGAGGTTAGAATTTGGGTGGCCACCTCTACTAAGAAGCCAGTCACAAGTGAATTTCCTCAGGGATCAGTCATTGGACTGCTCCTTTTTGTCATCTATTTCTCTAAAGCCAAGATCAATATCAAGGGTCTCAGCCTGACCAAATTTGCAGATGATTGAAGGATTAACACAGACAAATAGCTAGTGTCAGGCACATGGACTAAAACTAAATGCCAAGAAATGCACAATAGTAGAAATCAGATACCCCTAGTAAGTATCATATTGACAGCACACGTAAATCTTGCTTTTGATATAAATGATACCTGCTGGAGAGACAGGTATGTATCCCTGAGACCATCCCTTCTCTGGAACAGGCTCCCCATCCATATGAAGCAGAGTTCCTCCCTAGCCCAATTCAAGTGTAACTTGGACAATTAGATGTAAAACAAGAAATTCATCCCTGGTTTTGCACCCATGTCTCTAATGGACATAGGCAGCCAGTAAATGGTTCATCCCCCTGGCCCCTGTTCATAAATGTTTCATCTCCTAATCTCCTGCTTACACTTATCAAGATTACCAGACTTGTGAGAGATTCAGGATGCATGGCTAGGCTTAAAAAAGTAGTTGTTAGCCTAGTACATACCTGTGAATATCACAATTAAGGTATTTATAGATCTGTTTTCAACATATACTTGCTGATATATATAGTTTCAATTCCCAACTTTTCCAATTATTACAATGATTTATCCCAAATAACTTTCTCCATTATTTTTCTACCACAAAAAATAAACGTATGGGTCTACATAATTCTGTGTTTGTCTTATTCTCCTTTCCCTTAACGATGTGCTTAGCAAGTACATGTCCCCAGCCTTGAGGAATCTCCCCATGTGAATAACAGATATAAGGGGACTGTAAGTTCATGCTAAAGTGTTTTCCAGTTATAACTAATTCCGATTCATACTTGTGCTTTTTTGTCAGAATCAATTTGCATATTTATTTTTCAATGTAATTTCATTTCATTTCAGTATCTGAAGTTACTTGCATGTTACTAACACAATTTATCACCCCTGTTGTGCAGGCAAACTGTTTTGTGTAAGAGTTTGTAAATATATCTCTAATTAGTTGTGTCTGAGAATAAATTTTAGAATCTGCACACATTTTATCAATTTATATGTTTTTACTCCTGCTGCATCTTATGTATCAATAAAATGGTTTTATGTTATGCTCAATATCATTATATAAAAATTCTTCTAATTTTTCTGGATCTTGTCTCATATTATGTTTAATTTGTCTGTCTAATTTGTTAGTTTGTTTCAGTTTTTAAACTGATAGTTAGACCTTGTTTCCATTTCTTGTATTATTTATCTCTCATTATGATTATGATTATGATTAAGTGTCTTGCTATTATGGAAATACATCCTCCTAATCTTGCATGCCCTGATCCTAATGTTAAATATTTATTTATTTATGTATGTATGTTTTTTGCATGCCAATAATTTCCCTTGCCAAATTTGTCACATTCCTTCTGCAGTCTTTCCATCATCGCTCCAATTAATTTTACATATTGATTATTGTGCTTTCATACAGTCTGTTATTAATCTTCTATGCACTGTTTTATTTTTCATTTTGGCAGAATTATCTAGCAGCCATTTAACCTTCATAACTTCATGACCACTGCATATCAGCAATGGTATAACTTGATATGAAATTAACAATCATTTCCTTAGGAACACAAACCGTGTTCAGTGTGTTTGGTTCTGGTTTGTTTAGAATATGCAGCAATTTTTGTTCCTGAACATAGATTGCAAATAATTTCCTTACTAATTTTGCAGAACCAATATTATTCCAATCTGTTTCTGGTAAATTTATGTCCCCATATTCTATTGTTTTCCCTCTCATGTTTTATGCATGAAATGCACAAATACCCGTCATCAACACTTGACTTAGGTGGTCAGCACACTTCAATAATTGTAATCTGTTCCAGGCTTGTTTTTATTGTCACAGTTACACAATTTGAAGTATTGTTGTTATCATCAAACATGTAATAATTTTAGGTCTCATAACAATCTGTAATCCCTATGATAACATCTCTACCTGATTTTATGTTAAAATGCCTCTTAACGGAAAAAAAAAAAAAAAAACATTTATACTCTGGCAGCTGGTTTCCAGTCATTGCTCTTTAACCATATTTCTCAAACAATAACAAACATCAATCTTATGTGAATGTGGCAAATTTTCAAAAAATTACTTTGTTATTAATGCTCCTAGAATTAACAGCCAGCAAAGATAAATCAAATGTTGCTATCTCTGAACTATTAAATTTCTGACTTGTCAAAAATTCTGTATTGTGTTAGTTTAATATTGAAATATATCTGCCACAGAAATTATCTTCTCTTGACAACTGGACTCATCCTGTCTAAATACATATATGCTCAAAATTAAGCTTGACTGTTTTACCCCAAAAATATTTTCATTCACGCTGACCCGATTCTTCTTCCTATATGTGATTTATGAAAAATGTGTCATAACATCCGTACAGGCTATGCTATCTTAGAAAACTGGAAGTTTCCTATTAACAGACAGTAAGCCCTTGAAGATGAGATAATTTGAACTAACATGAAAAACAACAGCAACACACTTCCTTACATTAAGGCATTCTAAGACCCTCTTAACATCCTGTATTTTTGTTTCTGGTAAGCATAACCCTATTCAATATTCATCATCCTCTATGCAAATGGAAGCATCAGTTCCTCTCATAACTGAATCCAATTACCACTATATAATTACTGACCAGATCCAAATAATCTCCCACTTCTACTTCAGTAATGCCTGTTCTTTTAATTGTTATAAAATAATGTGCTTTATAAATACTAGTCTTACTAATTTCACTGTCTTCACCACTTATTTCATTTGCACAAATAACATTCTCATTGAGCTGTCTTTGTATTTCCTCAATGTGAGACATATAGTCAGTTTCAGTCTTTTTCTATTTTTTTCTCACAGTAATGTCTATAATCCTTCCAAATTCAGTTTCAATTTTTTTCTTTTCAGCCTACCCTTCTTTTGGAAAAATTATGTCATTTTCTGTTGACTGAATATTTTGCGATTGAAGAATTTTAGCAGTCCCTATAATCTGTCTGTTATACAACAAACAGTGTTCTTTTTAGTATATATTCTCTTTGCATTGTAGTCAATCAATTTCTTTTTCTTTTCTCCCTAATTGTTTGTTGTGAACATCTCCCTATCTTTCTCTTTATTCTCTTCTACATGCTCTGAATTCTTGTATTCTGAATTCCAAAGTTGGCAACAGTAAGATCATGTTTAATAGGGTTGAGTGATTCTTACTGGCGGAGGATACTTCCTTTCTTAAATGTTTTCTATTTGCATTTTGCCTAATATTATCTGTCTCATCAACCCAGACAATAATATATTTAACAACAGTTTTCCAATATGTTCCAATTGCACAGTTGAATTCATCTTCAGTAAGTCTAGATTTACTATTAATAATAGTAAGCGAATCATTTAAATTTTTATATGAGGAGCACAGGTCTCCAATGTTATCAGGTGTTACCTTTGTAAACACACTGCATTTAGAATGCCAGGCAAGGTACTTTTTCTTCAGCAAATCGTTAATGACATACTTATTTAAATAATCCATTCTCAGCCACAAACAATTAAAGAGTTTTAAACAAACAAAACAAACAACAATAACAACAACAACAAAATAAAACATAATTAGTGACAGCAGGTTTTAAAGAAAGTATAACAATGATTTTAGTCAAATTAAGTGAAGAAATCAAGCAAACAATATCCAAATAAATATTAAATTAAGTACACTGAGCTAGTCCTGTACTGGGGGAAGTAATTCATAAAGTAGTCTGACATACTTTACCAGTTGTGCCAGTCACACTGAAACACTGGACATCTTTTAAGTAATGCTCAGATACACACATTAACTTAAATCAGAGGTAAAACATAAAATGGAAATCAATATAAAGCTTCTCCTAAAAAAATAATTGCATAATAAATCACATACCCCCATATTTACTAGCTCACTATCTCTGCAACCCTGTCTTAACTAGAGGATATCAATTACCTGACCAATACTCCATGGCCATGTTACAGCTTCCTAACACATAAAATGATAGCTCTTGTACTGGCCATACTCTCCATCACTTTTCTGTAGTTGTATACCCAGCATTACCTGATGCTTATATAGCTCCTAAGTCCCTAACATCACTTCAACTTGTAGCTACAGACAACTCCCACTAGCAAGTCTTACACTCTCATCTACCTCTCACTTCAAATCTCTTACCCCTCTTAACAGCAACCAACCACATATACCTAATACTGCACCTTTAATACAACACCGATCTCACTCATTCATAGATAGTACCCTTGCATGTAACACATTCTTTCTGAAACTAGATAACATGGGTTACACATATCCAACCCAACTACTAAAAACATCATTCTACCCATTAAAATTCTTCACTGTACTCCTACTTTCCATCCTGTCCTCCCACCACACTCAGCTTCATAGCCACACCCCATCCCCTTGGCAAACTGATTCCACAGCCAACACCACCAAACTAAAAAACTTCCCAATATCACCATGTGACCTTACCTCCCCCCTACCCTTCTCTAACTCACGCATTAACCTCCAAATCAAAACTAACCCCCTCTCTTATCAAAGACGAACTAAAATAATTCACAAATTGACCAAACTCTATCTACAACTACTCCATAAACTCACTTGCAGTGGTGATATACACTCCAGTCCGGGACCCAAAACATCAATCAGCCCAAACTTAAATCAGCAAAATCCCCTACACCACAGACCTACCTCAGCTCTCCTCTTCTTAAACATTAATGTAAGAAGCATACTTAACAAAATTCATGACCTTCATGTCCTACTAGCTCTATACAAACCAGATATTGCTGTCTTAACTGAAACATACAAACCAGATATTGCTGTCTTAACTGAAACATGGCTCAAACCACATTATCACAATAATGAGATTACTGCCCCGGGTTGCAACATTATCCGAAGAGACAGATCAGAGAAAAAGGGTGGAGGTGTTGCAATATTATTCCAAAATCATCTTACCTTAGAACAATTAGATTACACTACCCATGAATTCAAAGATGCAGAACTAATCCTTGCCAAATTAAAAATAAGTTCCAACAAACATATAATTATTGCAGGTGGCTATATACCACCAGACAATAACATCACTGTAATGGAAAGCCTGCTTAACTGGACCTCCAACTCCCTTCCACATGAAACCATACTATTAGGAGACTTCAATATTGACTGGCTTCACTGCTCCAGCCATAACCCCTCTGCCTTCATAAACCTCCACAGGTTTACCCAAACTATAACCACCCCCACTTGAATTGACAAAACTTTCAAACACCAGTCCATCTTAGACTGGATCCTGGTATCTGACCCCGCTCTGGCACAGCAATCTGGTTGTCTTCTAGATACCCTAAGTGACCATCATCCAACCTACCTAATTAGAACAGATCCCAAATTGTTAGAAAAATATGTATTTAAATATATGTGAAATGCTAGTTTAAAAGCAAGGTAGTTTATAATGCATTTTATTCTATTAATCATATAACAGAAGGGATAAATTCATGTGTAAATGCAAGTAGCTTCTGAAACTGCAGTGTGCTTTGACCCCTGACCCTGGCAGCTGCCAGCTCAGCAAGCTTAATGTTTATGCTTTTCATAAGTGATTATCTGCTGGGTCAGGAAATTAAATGTGTAAATCTTCCGCTCCTTCCTGATGAGATAACTTGTCCTTGTAAATAATTAAATCTTCCTTTCCTGATGGAGTAACTTGCCCTTGTAAGATAAAAACACAGCTGGTGGGAAAGTGAAACAGAGAACAAAGAGGTGAATTTAAAGACTGAATCTGCTATTGTATTCGAACTGATATGAGACCTTTAAGAAGTAACTTTACAGAAAGACATTATGACTGACCAGCTGGATAGCAAGGCCGTATTGTATCTAAAGGAAAAGTTTTTAAATGTACTGCATCAGCATTATTAGATGAATAGAATACTGTTAGTAAAAGTGATGTAGATGCCTTGTGACTAACCACGTCAGTAAGGTGGGCATAACTTGAATGCAAACACTATAAAATATTCTGTACTTCCTGCATCATGTCAGACAAAATTCTGTACTTGTATGGTTTTTTGCCTCCTGGTGTACACTAGTAAACTTTTGAATCTGAACCTCCTGTGTATTGAATTATTAATTTTATTTAACAGTTTGGTCCTTCGGACCAGAATTCCTTTGGTAAGCTGCAGATCAGAGCGTATTGGTGGTCGAATACTGCGCAGGAGAATTTACCGAAATGGTCCTTCTTGAGTGAAAAGACCTCCGACTGAATTGTCGTGTGTAAAGAGGCTGGCCACTTTCTGATCTGTGGCTGAAGAGCGGAATTAGAACAAATTTCAAAACCGGGAGGCTCAGGTAGGAAGAATTTGCCTTTTTTCTGTTTTAGATCAGGGACTAGGTTACAGTATATTGTTGTCAAGATTTGTTTTGCAGATCAGGGACAAAAGGAAGTACTGTATATTTGGTCATAGATCAGGGTAACAGAATAAGGTAGGCAGTTATTCTAGATAAACTGTAAACAGGAACTAAGAATTTGATATCACATGATAAAAAAGGGTTAAGTAACATTTTCTTTGACATGGGTAATCAGTGCACTAAAACCTCGCGAGATCTGCCCCTAACCGAAGACGCAAAATACATGCAATTACAGCGTGCTGATAATGTTAGGTATTATACGAAATGGGTTAACAAATATGAATTTGATGGTAAACTAGATAAACTTACACTAGTTAAACTCCTTAAACAGCTTAAATCTGATGCAGGAGGTCAGGCAAAAAAGCAACGCCAACTAGGCATACCTCAAGCACACAGGTGGATTGAGGAAGCAAATCGTAGAGAACAGAAGCTTAAAAATTCAAAAACATTATTTTTAGACAAAGAGGATAATAACTTGGTAATAGCTACAGCTCCTCCTCCCTTGCCCCCTCCCTTACCCTTTTCAGGATATGAAGCGAGTGGACAGGCTGGTCCGCCTCCGCGTTATCCTGAAGTTTCAGTAAGACCACAACCATTTGTTAGAGATCCTATTGAGACTAGGTCTCGAACACGTAAAACATATAGGGACACAGAATCATACCAAATAGAGAGAAATCTACAGGATGAGAGTGAGGAAGAAATATGCCCACTTATAGAAGTTCCAAATCCTCAGGCAGGACAGGAAGGGCAAGACCCAACACTCTTAGTATATAGACCATGGACACCGGAAGATATCCGAAAGGCTACTGAGGGAATCCCCCATCCGAAAGTTAATTTTACGAAATTTTTAGAAGATTTACAAGGCATGAGGTTAAGTTACCACTTGAATGGGGAAGAAGTAGAAAAAGTAGTAAGACAAATTATAGGTCCAGATTGGCACATGATTTGTGGCACCTGGAATCCTCGTAATGCAGAACTTAGGCCACTCCCACATAGTGACTCAGAGTTAGACAACAGAGTGAAAGGTCTGACAGACCGAATCTCTGAGAAATGGAAACCCAGAGCAGACTGGACTTGCATTAATCAATGCATAGAACAGGAAAATGAGACAATAGATGGATATTATGCTAGATTATTAGAATGTTTTAATAATCATAGCGGTATGTCGGTTCCTGAGAACCAAACGAATGATTCCCCGTATGAACAACAATTAAAAAACGCATTTTGAAAGGTTGCATTGCACCTATTAGTAGCTTCATTACGAAGCATATGATAGATCATCGAACAGGGAGGCTACAAGCCTTACTCGAATACGCTAGACATGCTGAGAGACATTTTAATAGTAAAAAGAAAAAAAAGGCACAAGTCTTCACTGCTGAAGATGGAGCTGAAGTATTTGTATTACAGTCAGGTAAAAAGGGCAAGAAGAATGCCCAGGGAAACAAACAGTCTGACAAACGATCAGAAGATTTTGAAGAAAGGAAAAAGAGAGGTGAATGCTTTAAGTGCGGAAAGAAAGGGCATCTAGCTAGGGACTGTAAACAAAATAAGAAAGCAACGACGGAAGATAAAGGGGATGAGGACTGACTATATGATAGTGAGGATACATCATATGAAAGTCAGGGATCACCAGTAGCAGCTAGAATAGAAAAGACAAATGCCAATGTAGTAGAAGGGACAGAGGAAATACAAATTGACTTAGACGAAAATGGAAATGAAATTTTAGATTTAGCATTGTTGAGCCTGGAGCTCTACCTAGCAGATACAAAACCGGAAGTGACACTTCTGGTGGAGGGAAGGGAAGTCAAATTCCTGTGTGACTCAGGAGCATCACGGACTTTGATACACCCCTCCAAGTTACCAGAACATTCTGAATCACCTGATTATATATTAGTAAAAGCAGCAAATGGACAGCTATACAGGGAGCCACTTTCCCATGATATAGCAATAACTGACCCTGTTTCAGGTAAGACCCAGAGAAGTAAAATAGTTGTTTCTGCAAAGTGTCCAGTAAACCTATTGGGCAGAGACCTTATGCAGATATTTGGCATAGCAGTAGTTCCAACTGTACAAGGTATGGAGGCACAGAGACAAATGGATACATTTGTAGTGTGATCGGAGGGTGAAACTTTTTACTGGTACAGCCAGGACCTAGTCACGACTGGTCCAGGGGCAGTAACCGAGGAACTGATGAATGTAGCCATCAGTAAAGCCCCCTCCCTTGACACTGATCGACAGCATTTGTTACACTGTACTCTATACTACTGTACTACACCAGGACCTGATAGAGAGTATGAGCAAGAACTGTTTAGAAATCGTGCAACTAGATTGGTTTTGCGTACTTTGTACTGAGATACAGAGGGGAACAGTGTAGTTAGCTGTTCATTACCTCAAGAATTCCTTGCATTGTATAGATCAAATTGGTTGCCACATGTCAGCTTGACAAAGAATAAAAGTGTCAAATGGGCAGATTTAGGAGAAAAAGTAACAAGATGGGAGAAACAGACTGATTTAGAACTGTCAGAACAAGGGATACAAAAACAAAACTGAATTGGTTGACACAGACACATCCAGCTGTACACTTGCAATCTAGTGAGGACAGCTGATTAGCATTTTTATTAGAAGAAGAAGAAAAGGCCTTGTGTGAAATTCCAACAACTCTTTGGTCAACAGGCAAGTCAGATGTAGGACTTATTCGAACAGCAGGACCAGTTACAATTACCCCAAAGTCAGCTTTTAGACCACAGAAGAGACAATACCCTTTGAGAAAGGATGCAGAAATAGGAATTAAGCCTATAATAGCAGCATTACTCAAAGAAGGAGTACTGGTAGAATCTCCTGATTCACCATGTAATACACCCTATTTCCTGTTAAAAAAGCAAATGGGGAATGGCGAATGGTACAGGATTTACAAGCTGTAAATAGTGCAGTAATACCTAGAGCACCCACGGTGCCAGACCCACATACTTTGTTAAATGATTTAGAACCACAACAGAAGTATTTCTCTGTGGTAGATATTAGCAATGCTTTCTTTTCAATACCTATACATCCTGATAGTCAATATTGGTTTGCATTTACATTTCAGGGTAAAAGGTATACGTATACTCGACTACCACAGGGATATTGTGAGAGCCCAACAATATTTGCACAAGAAATGGCTAGCAACTTGGCAGGGTTTACCCCACCGGGAGGTAGTCAAATTCTACTTTATGTAGATGACATCTTGCTAGCAGCCCCCACCCAGCAACAGTGCAGGGAGGATACTGTAGCATTATTGAAATTTTTAGCAATACAAGGACACAAAGTAAACAAAAGTAAGTTACAACTTTGGAGAAAACAAGTTAGATACTTGGGATATGTAATATCCAATGAAGGTAGAATACTAGATGAGGAAAGAAAAACAGCAATTTTGCAAGCACCCAAGCCAACGACCAAGAAAGAAATGATGTCTTTCTTAGGTACAACTAATTTTTGTCGGAGCTGGATACCAAATTATGCTTTGGAATCTGCTCCACTGACTGACTTGATATATAAGACACCAATGGCAGCACAAGACATTTTACAATGGACAACAGAAGCAGAAACGGCTTTCTGCAGGTTGAAGCAGTTGATAGCTTCTTCTTTAGTTTTAGGACTTCCAAATTATCACAAACGGTTCTTTCAGACCGTAGATTGTAAGCAAGGGTACATGACATCAGTATTGACGCAACAACATGGGGACAAGCAACGCCCCATAGCTTACTATTCATCACAGTTAGACCCAGTGGCGCGATCTTTGCCTCACTGTGTACAAGCAGTAGTTGCAGCCGCAATGGCAGTACAGGCTTCGGCCTCAGTGGTGTTATTCCACCCTCTCACATTGAGAGTGCCTCATGCAGTTGCAATAATTTTACTGCAAGAGAAAGTGGCATACCTTTCTCCTGCTAGACATCTTTCATGTATGACTATACTGCTGAGTCAACCTCATATGACAATTGAACGATGTACGACATTGAATCCATCAACATTACTTCCAACTCCTGCAGAGGGCACACCACACAGCTGCCTGCAGGAAATTGAACAGTTAGCTTTACCTAGACAAGATCTTACAGATATGCCCTTGGATAATGCTGAGGTGACATATTACGTGGATGGCTCATGCAGAAGGGGTCCTACAGGGAAGAATCTGGTAGGGTATGCAGTAGTTACAGACACTGAAATTTTAGAAGCTCAATCCTTACCACACAACTTATCTGCACAAGCAGCTGAACTGATAGCTTTGACGCGAGCATGTACTTTAGCAAAAAACAAGTGTGTAAACATATATACTGACAGTCAGTATGCTTTTTCTACAGTACATGTATTTGCACAACAATGGAAAAATAGAGGAATGATAACATCCAGTGGAAAACCTATTAATCATGCGCAATTTATTTTGGAGTTATTAGAATCTATTCAATTACCTACCAAAGTAGCTATTTGTAAATGTGTAGCTCATACAAAACAGCAGGATAGGATTTCGAAAGGCAATGCACGAGCTGATGCAGCTGCAAAGCAAGCAGCCTCAGACTCAGAAACTTTACTTTTAAATGAGGAATTATAACCCTCTGAGATTTTAGATTTAGACATGTTAAAAACAATGCAGATGCTTACTACAAAAGGAGAAAAACAAAAATGGGTAAAACGAGGTGCAATTCTTGAGAATGGACTGTACATTTCCAAAGAAAGAAAACCGATATTGCCGTCTAATTTATTTAGATATGCAGCTTTGTTGAGCCATGGGCAGTGCATGTCTCAACAGGGGGGATGGTACAGTTAGTAAATCGAATATTCCAAACATACGGATACACAAACTACACAAAAAAATTTTGTGCAGCTTGTCATACTTGTAACAAGCACCATGCACAAGGGGCATTTAAAACCAAGCAAGGAAGTTTTCCTATACCACCATACCCGTTCCATACTATTTGTATGGATTTCATAGAATTAAATAAATGTGAAGGGAAAAAGTTTTGTTTAGTTATTATAGACATGTTTTCTAAATGGGTAGAAGCTTTTCCAACCAAAAACCCGGATGCAACAACAGTGGCAAAAGCCCTGATAAAAGAAGTAATCCCTAGATTTGGCATTCCGGAGAGGATTTATAGTGACAATGGCACACATTTTGTGAATCAGATGATTCACCAGCTTGGGAGATTTTTTGGTATCTCCTTGAAGAACCATTGTGCTTACCACCCACAGTCAGCAGGACTGGTGGAAAGGTACAATGGCACCCTAAAGAACAAGTTAAGGAAGCTAGTAGAAGAGACCCAAAAGAATTGGATATACTGTCTGCCTTTAGCACTGCTGAGTATGAGAATGGTTCCAACTGTAAAGGGTCTGACTCCCTTTGAAATGGTTTTTGGGAGAGCATACTATGTGCCTCAGTGGAAAGCTCTCATGTCTGCAGAGCAAGAGGCTGACAGTTAGTTAGCAGAATATATGAAGAAATTGTTAAGGAATAAATCTGTTTTGCAGTTTAACTCTTTTTCAGATAAGGAACAGACCAGACCGGTGGAAGCAGTCTTGGCTCCTGGGACGTACGTTTGGGTGAAAGTGACGAAAAGGAAGAATTGGGCGAGCCCAAAGTGGGAGGGACCGTACCAGGTTCTGTTGGCAACGCCTACTGCAGTCAGAGTAGCTGAGAGGATGTCCTGGGTTCATTTAACGCATTGTAAACCAGTAAAGAACTTTCAACTTGATAAATACTTTGTGACTGATATACAACCAGACCGAGATGGCCAAAAACAAAGTGAATAGAAGTCTAGATCAACCCCAGAGATGTTGCATAATCATTTTGTTGTGTGTACATTTATTAACTGTAATTGTGACAATTTTCCTCTTGCTGTGGCTTATCCTACACACAACCACACAAGTGAAAGTGGGAAGGCGTGATGAAACATCTATAGATTGGCATCCAAATTTTAACACATACCTAGCCATGAAACGTGTGTATGCAGAGACTATGAACATTTCAAATTGCTGGGTTTGTACAGCTATATCAACAGCATATGGAGGACTGATAATGTCCGCTGTCCCTTTGGGGATAAATGAGACTTGGGAGAATTTACTTTTCGACACAGGAACTGTGAGATCACAAGACAAAATAGCATTATTTTTACCTGTTACACAAAAGGGAATTGTGTGTTTTTTTAAAAACGATACCCTCCAAGTAGGATGGAGTAATTGTAATATTACGATATCCTACAAGTGTTACATTAAAGTTAAAAGTGGAGGTACTGTTTGTAATACTAACTATGATTCATATTTGAGCACAATGAAAACAACATTGAATGAAGTATGACAAAACCCTGTTTTGTTTAAACAATTGTCAGTTATAGATCAGAAAATGTTTCATGCAGGGCTGATGCGTATTAGTACTAAAGTAGAAAACTGTTATTTTATTTGTGGGAAAAAGGCATATAAATGGTTACCTGAGAATTGGTCCGGCAGTTGTTTTTTGGGTTATCTGGTTCCAGCAATAAGACATACTGCAGAATTACCTTTGGGTAAGATACGGAACGTAAGAGAAACAGCTCGAAAATCTGAAGGTCCAGTTAAGAAACCTGTGAATCCAGTTGGGAAGATCGAAGCTGTTTGGAAAGACCATAATTCAGTAAAAGACAAAAGTGAATTGACTCATATGGACTTGAGTGACAGTGTTATATCCTGGGCAGGAATATTCCAGCCTGTGGAGCAGTCAAATCGATCTGGGAGCTGAGGAAGTTGTCGAAACTTCTCGAAGTAATGAGTAATGCAACTTTTTCCACCCTAGAACTGGTGACTGATGAACTGAATGCAATGAGAACTGTTGTGCTACAAAATCGGATGGCTCTTGACTTCACCCTAGCGGCAAGAGGTGGTATGTGTGCGCTTATCAAAGAAGAATGCTGTGCTTATATACCTGACAATCGACATTAGATAAATAATCACCTAGAGGTAATTCAGCAAGTATCAGCCATGACTGAACCAGGCCCAAACCCACTGATGAACTTTTTCCAGAATCTGTTTGGGGGGTGGGGTTCCATCCTAATGAACATTCTAATTGCTATTTGTGTGGGTATACTCCTAATAGGAGCATGTGTTTGCTGTGGAATTCCCTGCATGAAAAGATTAATCAAAGATTTTGTTGATGTATCTGTTACTGAAACTTTCTACCAAGATATTGAAATTGGAAGATTGATTTCAGATGACGCTTTTTCTGAAGTATAGATTAAATGACTCACCTAGCTGAAAATCCTGAGTGGGAAAGGCTAGGAGATGAAATGACACTATGCATACTTCAAAATAGAATAAAAAGTATTAATAGGGGGGAAAATGTTAGAAAATATGTATTTAAATATATGTGAAATGCTAGTTTAAAAGCAAGGTAGTTTATAATGCATTTTATTCTATTAATCATATAACAGAAGGGATAAATTCATGTGTAAATGCAAGTAGCTTCTGAAACTGCAGTGTGCTTTGACCCCTGACCCTGGCAGCTGCCAGCTCAGCAAGCTTAATGTTTATGCTTTTCATAAGTGATTATCTGCTGGGTCAGGAAATTAAATGTGTAAATCTTCCGCTCCTTCCTGATGAGATAACTTGTCCTTGTAAATAATTAAATCTTCCTTTCCTGATGGAGTAACTTGCCCTTGTAAGATAAAAACACAGCTGGTGGGAAAGTGAAACAGTGAACAAAGAGGTGAATTTAAAGACTGAATCTGCTATTGTATTCGAACTGATATGAGACCTTTAAGAAGTAACTTTACAGAAAGACATTATGACTGACCAGCTGGATAGCAAGGCCGTATTGTATCTAAAGGAAAAGTTTTTTTAAATGTACTGCATCAGCATTATTAGATGAATAGAATACTGTTAGTAAAAGTGATGTAGGTGCCTTGTGACTAACCACGTCAGTAAGGTGGGCATAACTTGAATGCAAACACTATAAAATATTCTGTACTTCCTGCATCATGTCAGACAAAATTCTGTACTTGTATGTTTTTTTGCCTCCTGGTGTACACTAGTAAACTTTTGAATCTGAACCTCCTGTGTATTGAATTATTAATTTTATTTAACACAAATCATCAAACAACCTGTCCTCAGAATAGTTAGAAACAAAAAAAACTTTATAGCTACTGATCTCATCAGTACTCTAAAAAGCTGTAACTGGACCCCCCCCCCCCCACTAAAACATCTACCTCTAGATGATGCCATTGAGTACTTTAACACAACCTTCATAAAAATCTTAAACCATCATGCACCCCCTAGGACCATTAGAATAAAAACTAACTATGCCCCATGGCTAAGAAAAGATACCAAAACTATAATGAAAGAAAGGGACAAGGCCAGGATTCAATATCAGAAAAACAAAACGACTACTTTGAGACAAAATTATGCAAAGCTCCGTAACAAAGCCAAAAAACAAATCAAACTAGACAAATTCAGCTACTATACAAGCATGCAAGAAAAATATGCTCACAACCCACAAAAATTCTGGGCTACAATAAATGGTATACTGCATCCAGGAAAGTCCATGACTCCAACCCCTGTGCTTCCAAATAACCATGAAAACTTTCCTACTCAGTTTAACAAATTCTTTACCAAAACAGTCTAGACCCTTGCCAATGCCCAAAATAGCACTAGCAGCCCCACACAAGTAACTACTCCAACCCACCCCGATATACAAAACAATAGCCCCAGTTTTCACCTCCACTCTGTATCCACCACATCAATATCTAAACTCCTTGGTAAACTTAAACCAACCACTCTAGCAGCTGATAAACTGCCAGCAGACTTCCTTTGGATCTCAGCTGAAGCTATAGCCTATCCTGTCTCTATTCTCATAAACAGATCTCTCTCAGAATGCAAAGTCCCCACCTCTTGGAAAACATCATATATAATTCATATATAATTCCACTGCACAAAGGAGGCAACTCCTTAGACCTCACCAACTATCACCCAATACAATCCTATCACCTTTATCCAAAATATTAGAAAGAGGTGTTCATACTCAACTAACACAGTCCCTCCAGAATAACAGCCTACTCTCCATATCCCAGCATGGCTTTAGACCTTCCCATAGCACCACCACAGCAATACTATCATTCACCAACATAGTTAACCACCTCAGCAAAAGGGTCTATTTGTTTCTTCCATATTCTTAGACCTATCAAAAGCCTTTGACATGGTAAACCACAGTCTGCTTCTTGATACCCTATCCATCCTAAATATAAGTCCCTCCTCTATATCATGGTTCGACAGCTACTTATCTGCTCGTCAGCAAGCAGTCCTATTACAGGAGCAACTGCCCCCCCCCTGTTACCAGTAACCATAGGAGTCCCTCAAGGATCCATCCTTGGCCCATTGCTGTTTTCTCTATTTACTAATCAGATCTCTTCATCCTCTCCCACTGCCTCAATAGTACAATATGCAGATGACTCCACCCTCATATGTGCTGCCCCTACCCTTAGTGAACCCTTACCCAAAATAATTTCACCCTAGCCGAAATTTGGTTTACTAACATCAAACTTCTTCTTAATCCCAAAAAAAAAACAAACTAATTCTTTTCAGCCCTGGCAGAGCTCCTCCCCTAAATAATAATTTCACCATTAACTCCATAAAAAACATTCAAATCAATCCGACCACACACACTAAACTGCTAGGTGTAGAAATAGACAGGTTTGACATCCACATAGCACAAACCATTAAGAAAGTTAATAAAAAACTTGGTCTCCTCTACAGGAACAAACTGTTTATGACAAAACGCACCAAAGTAACCATCACAAGGACTCATCTTCCATCTACTCTCCTCTATGCCTCTCCCATCTTGACCAATCTCTGCCAAACTAATTTAAATGCAATGGAATCTTGCTACAACAAGATTGCCAAGTTTGCTACTGAAGCCTCATATAGGTCCCACCACTGTCTATCCCTTAAGCAACTCAACTGGCTTGAGTTGCCTCATATACTTCTTCTCAATCAACTCTCTATAGCGCACAAACTCTACTACCTTCCTGAAATAACTCCAGCACTTCAGCACCTAATTCAGCCCCACATTCCCTCTAGAGCCTTAAGATCTAGTAATCAGAACCTCATAACTGTCATGAAACATAAAAACGAAGCTGGTAGGTCCCTCTTTGCCAGCACCATTGCCAAACCTGGAACACACTACCAAGCCAAATAACTTCTACCATCTCCTTTAGTCAATTCAAAAAACTCCTGAAAACCCACTATCTAAGTAACTGGCTATGCACATGTAACTCACCAGGCTAATCCATACCAAGAGAATTTGTCAGGGTACAGCTATGTATAAACAGTTTCTCCCCTGAAAGCTTCCAAACCCGTGTACATTTACCTTAAAAAACTTATAACTGCAAAAGAAAAAAAAATGTACCTCTGATTGTCTACTGTAATAAATGTTAATCACTAGCATGATGTCCTGTTGTGTGTATATATGCTATAGGTATGTTTGTTAATCACTAGCATGTTGTCATGATATATATATATATATATATATATATCTATATATATGCCATATGTATGTTCTACTTCTTTTTACTCTCATGCAATTGTATTGTAATGTGGAGCTTTTCTCCCTGGGCTTCCGCTGAAAATGGACCTGTGTCCAGTCGGACTTTCCCGGTGAACAAATGTAAAATAAATAAACAAACATACCAACACTAGATGGTTTCAGATAAACTCTGGAGTGCCCTCTCTAAAGTCTGTGTGAATTTGTATCTGACTAGGCTCTTTGGGATGGGTAGAATTTCCCTATCTACATTCTTTTCCTTTTGTCTAACAAACATTAAAATCAGAGGTGAAAAAATATAAGAAATTATTTCTTTAATAAAGAATGCTTTTTATTGAGTTGCTCTAAAAAGTAAAAAATAAGGAAGAAGAGTGAAAACTTTGCAAAAGAAACGCAGACGAGCTGATTTCAGAAAAAAATTCTGGTAAAGAGGTACTAGGAGAAGTAGCAGGAATCAGCAAAACCAACTTCAAATGCTTTTCTAAAATCAGCTTGTCTGTGTTTCTTTTGCAAAGTTTTCACTATTCTTCCTTATTTTTTACTTTATAGAGGGACTCAATAAAAAGCATTGTTTATTAAAATTATATATTTTTATTTTTTACTTTTTAGTCTTTAAGTAAAATATTGTGCATATGTGAGTAACTCCTCCTTATGAAATATCTTCCACCTTAAAGCGAAACACTTTAGGTGCCACATGAGATTCTGAGTGTTTATCAATCATTTGTGTAAGTTGCATGAACAGAATTCAAATAATGTAAAACCTGTTACTACTGATAAAAGTAGTTAATTTCATTCCAAGGGTGAAATGCAAGCGTGAACAAGAAAACTTATGTGCTACCTGACACTCTCTGGCATGATGTTAATATCTTAAAGAAAGCCGTCTTTTTTTTTTTTAGGTATTGGTTACTTGACTGTTTGTGTGCCTACTACAAGATGTGGTAAACAAACAAATGCAAACGCAGTTATCACAGTAGGCCTAATTATTTCTCTGTGTGTGGACATTTATATTTTGTTATTCTTCAATTTTTTTTTTCAGTTTTTCTTGTTGCTTTGCTACCTTTTTCAGTCAAGTAAGAATAGCTTAAATACTTATTTCAGAGGGACCAAGAAATTTTAGTCTGCTTAATTGTGTAGTTCAGAGACCCTGATGTAGCAGCAGTAGAAATGAAATCTGGGTCTGCAAAATAAAGTTCAACGTGTTAAACTGCTTACTAACTCATTGCCAAATATTTGGATATGTCAGTGAGGAAAGATACTGGTAGACTATTAGAATAGTCTTAATCCACATTTGTAAACATGTGAGTGTTTGAGATTGAGTGTGTGTGTGTGTGTGTGTGTGTGTGTGTGTGTGTGTGTGTGTGTGTGTGTGTGTGTGTGTGTGTCCAGCCCTGATATTTCTTTTGTCAGGAATTTCTGCTGTTTTTTTTTTAGTTCTGCTAAACAGCTTATGCAGAAACAGCAGCACTGTATTCAGTGATAGGTTGGGCGAATTACTGATCTGTGTAAAAATACAGTAACTTCTTTAGACCAGCTCTGTGTATTCGTACCCATCACCAGGTGATGGGTGGTGAGTGGGGTTTGGGCTGGCCCTGCTACTGCGCATTGGGGGGAGTACTACAATGCAATATCATGGGTGTGTCTGTGTGTGTGTGTGTGTGTGTGTGTGTGTGTGTGTTTGTGCGTGTGTGTATGAATGTGTGGAGGAAATTATGTAGAGAGATGTCAGAGTGCATGAGTGACTGTGTGTGTGTGTGTGTGTGTGTGTGTGTGTGTGTGTGTGTGTGTGTGTGTGTGTGTGTGTATGGATGTGTGGAGGAAATTAAGTAGAGATGTCAGAGTGTATGGAGTGTGTGTGTGTGTGTGTGTGTGTGTGTGTGTGTGTGTGTGTGTGTGTGTGTGTGTGTGTGCGTGAAGGCTGTTTGCAGTACAGCACATCCTGATCTGTCCCTCTGTGGTTCAGTCATGTCTTTGTGGGTGTGTCCCCCACTGACAAGAAGCTCAGTGTTTTTTTCACTGTCTTGCAAGAATGTGACAGAACCACAGAGGGACAGAGCCACAAGGCTAATTTCCATAAAAATAATTCTAATAAAAATAAAATATATATCAAAATCGTATAAACAAACAAAGTAGAAGATGAAAACTGTACTATATGCTCTGATTATAAAAAATACATAAGCAAAATTTTATATTGCTATGCAAGTGTGGAACCAAAATAAATCTTCTCCTACCAAACCATTGCACAATGAATCAAAAACCTACACTGTATGGTTTCATACACACATTTATAAGAATGAATGTGTTTTAGAAGAGAGGCGAGTTTAGTTTGTGAGTGGGCTTTTATAGTATCTAATTTATTTTCTCACTTGTACAGCAGTATAGGGCTAGGATATCCTCATGTGGTAAGAGTATCTAAGACAGCAACATGAGCCATTCAACATGTGCAATCTAATCTACGTAAGTGTTATGATGGCAAGCATCCCAGTGTGTGTGTGTGTGTGTGTGTGTGTGTGTGTGTGTGTGTGTGTGTGTGTGTGTGTGTGTGTGTGTGTGTGTGTGTGTGTTGTGGCTTCCTTACTTGTGGCAAAATGACTGCTGTGCTTACCAAAGCTTACTGTGCATGTTGTTGTGATTGAGAAGTTTGATGTCACAGGAATAATGGTTTCCTACTGTGTTCATCCAAGCATGTCACTTCATTTTGACTATGACATACATTACTCACAGGTTTTGTCTTGCAATGATGACCTGCTATGGCATTGCAAGGCACAGTATATATACGGTATCACTGATTACCTAAATAGCATGCTTCACAGTCCAATATGATTGCATTTCTGTTACAGATCACATTTATTCATGCTGTAATTGTTGTTATGCAATTCATTCTTTCCGAGAATGCTTGTGTTATTGTTTTCCAGAACTGGATGCACAAGTATACATGGTACAGCATACCTGTGTTTGCCATGGCATGGTTTCCTGTATGTACTGCACAAGTATACACTGTACAACATACCTGTGTTTGCCATGGCATGGTTTCCTGTATATACTTCACAAGTGTACATGGTACAGCATACCTATTTTTGCCATGGCATGTTTTCCTGTATATACTGCACGCGTATACATGGTACAGCATACCTGTGTTTGGCATGGCATGTTTTCCTGTGTGAACTACCAATAGTAATCTTCACATTAAGGTAACACTTGTATTCCACAGTTTAGCATCACATGCTTACTCATGTGCTTACTGTATATTCACACAAATACTACACTACTCAGCTAACACTGGTTTGTGTGTTTTTCATCACAAGTGGAATTTTACAATGTTTTTTGGACACTGAAGTTATCTCTGAAAGTCTATGGCACTTGTTGTTCAGGTGTCTCAGTGACAGTAACTTATATGCTGCCTTTGGTGATTACAGCATCCTGACTGAGATGCCATTTGTGTCCTGTCACTGATGTAACCTGAATGCCATGTCTTGCATGATGACTGCATATTCTAGATGTTGCCTTGGCATATTGTACAACCTGTACAATGGCAAAAGTTGTGACAAACCATACTGCTGGTGTATCATGCAAGTTGTGTTACTATCACATAACCTTCAACCCACGCAATGGCATATATACACAATGCAGTCTGTCTATGCAATTAGCACCTCTTGGCATTTGACAATGGCAATGTCCACATGTGATATACATACCAGTATGCCCACATTAGCTGATGTACATGTGCTAATTTTCTACATATGTAACACTACTGTACATTATTAAAAACAGCATCCAACATTTCTGCTGTCTTCATAAGGTATGTAACAGAAGTTGAATTACTGTGCCTGGCATGTGTGATGTGACTATACAATTACAGAAGGGTAGATGTAATAAGCTGCTTTTTGTACATGTGCACATACATGTCACAAATCAAAGTTCAGATATTGCTGTGTTGCCTAAATCAGCATATACATCTGCAGCTTTTGTCACCTATGCCTGCTTGTTCTTTCCCTTGCATCCTCATGAACATCTTGTGATGCATGTGATTGCTATTCTTTTGGTGCCTGTGGTTCTTGGGGTAGATCACCCTCACCTAGGGTTGTGTGTGTGGACGTATTCATACTGTGCAGCATGACACACATTGTGACCATTTGTGCAAAGTTTTCTGGTGTGTACTGCAGTGCTGCCCTGGATGTGTCTGGATATCTGGATCTTGCTCAGTCATTTTCTGAGTCATGGTGTGTGCTCTGTTAAATGCATCCTCAGCAGGTATGGATGGAGTTCTGAAGGGTATTATGAGCTAGGACTCCACTGAATAACCACAGTACTTGTTTGTGTAAATACAAAGAACATTAACATGGCTGCATTACAAAATATCACACAGAAACTATTCATATGCAGGTGTACTTACCAAGTAGTAGCCCTAAAAGGATGTCACCCTTTTGAAATATTGCTCTTAAGGCACTTTGTTTCCAAACTGCAGCATCATACACACTGTGATGATATGAGGTATTGCCAGCTATGCCAGAAGAAGTAGAGCAGTGGATGTGTAACATATGCCAGCACAACTAGCTGGAATTGTGTAAATAATTATATGACATTTGTATATCAAACTGATTTGTACAGATGCTTGTGTTGAAAATGTATTTGTAAATCTGCTTGGGTTAAAAATATACCAACAGTGGGTCCTGACTGTATTGTAACTGATTAAATGTATATGTTTTAACAGAGGATAATGGAACATAAGAGGTTAATCTCAGTCCAGCTAACTTTGCAAAATAGTAAATAGGGAAAATTGGACATGACATAGAATCATTACATTGCAGCCTGGTGTAATTGGGAAGTGGGTGATGTCATCTGCTTGCTGCACTTGACTGCCAGGATCTGTGCTAGTATACAACTAGCTGCTGTCTGGGACTCTCCTACAGTGTTATCCATGTGCCACTGGAATATCCCAAGGGGCAGTTTACCAAGGTTTAGTCACACCTCTGTTAATAGTAGAACTAGGTTGCTATATAAGTTGTATGAGAATATGCGGGGAGCACACATCCCATGCACAGACTTCACTAACTCAAATCTAGTATATATCTATATATCATTTCTTGATTTGAGAGCTGCCTTAACCGTAGTCTTGCTTTCCACAATACTGGATGTCTGTGGATGTCTGGATACATTTGCAGATCATCCTCCAACACCACATGTAGTACCCTAGTCTGCTGTTGTAATACCCATAATCATGAATTAATCTACAAAATCTGCAAAGATATAATGCAATGTTGCAAAAAATGTTTATTTTTGGGCAAATAATGTGGCCTCTGCTGAATGCTTGCTGAACTCTAGTGGCTTATTCTAAAAATAATAGTTCACCACTTTTTATTGTTGCTGGGTGCAGACAGTGTGTTTTGAAATCATGCGCAATTACATAGACTCTGCAATTATCCTATGTTATACTCATTAGCATATACACTGAACTTCTGCTTGTTTTCATACTCATATCTGCCTCAGTTCACCAAAGATCTATATTAGCTTGCTATGCTAGAAGCAAGTTTCTTTTGGAATTCAGCCCTAGTATTACTGATACAGCCATATGTAAAATCCAAGAGACTTATCTTTCTCCATTAATTAGCAGAGGATATTTCCTTTTTGACTACTTGTTTCCAATTTTGTTCTAATGCAATCAATCCTGTCTACTCAATTTTTAAACAGAAAATATTTTTCACAAGTGAGGCAACATCTGTACAAATGATAACATTCTTCTCTGCCAAGTAAGGTGATCAGTGCTTAGAATACAATAGCAGCACTTATTAGGAGAGGTTTTATTAAAGTTCACCTTTTTGACTAGCAAAATATTTTTAAACAATTGTAATAGATAGCAGTCTCACAATACCCTCATCAATATTTTGGAAATGTACAAGAAGGCACAGTTGAAAATCTGTAACCTGATCAATGCATAAATTGTGACTGATCATGAAATAACTATAGGAAAAAAAAAAAAAATATATATATATATATATATATATATATATATATATATATATATACCTTATCCTAGTTATTCCAGATATTTCCCCAGGATCTCCAACATCCTTTTGCAATAAATTATCTGACCAGTGTAGGGATGTTTCCTTTGTAAAAAAAAAAATTAAATACTTTATTATGCCATTATATAAAACAGAAGTACATGTTTGCTGGGCAGTCTAAATAGTCATTTTAACTTTTTAATGTAATCAGTATTGACGCATGTAATATGTATTCATTTAGAAACTGCAATATGACTCAAGCTAATTACTGCTGAGGGAAAGTTGGTCAAATCCCATGTACTTATTATTTCACTGTTAGATGCTATTGTCCTATTAATGGCAAAGCTTTAATGCTCTCTGTCTAAAAGATAAAATGTAAGTTAGAGTATATTATTGATATGAGTATTAGGGTTAGACAAAATATAACTTCATTGGAATGATTCAGTTCCAACATTCAAATTTTGATATCATCATGTATGTTAAAACTAATGCCATTTTTAAGCCACATTGCTTATCAATGAAAAGATGTGCTTTAGGACTGATGCCTAATTATTTTACATAATTTATAAGGTGGCTGATCCAAAAGGGACTGTGACTATTGACAGAAGTAAACAAAGCTTGAGACACTTAACAACTAGATGAAATGGCTTAGTAAATAGCAAAGTCTGTTTTCATTTGAGAAATGCCAGATTATTAATGCTATTTCTCTGTTTTTTATGCTCTATATCAATGTTTTTATGTTCTATGCAAAAAAATGTTGTGGTGTAGCGAGGACTGGAAAGTCAAATTTTCCAATCTAACATGTTACATACAAGTAGGGGATTACAGAATACCCAACTTCCCCTGATTTACTATTGTGAGAGTTAAATAGATTTTTATGAGCTATATAAGAGTAGATAGGAAAATAAGTGGAGATAAATGGTGGATGGGTTACATAAGTGTGCTGTATAAGGAGTTGTGATGGGGTTTAAGTAAGGGGTTAGAGAGCAGATGAGATTTTTTAAGGTCAATCTACTAAGGATGAAAACTCAACATGAAGTCAATCAGTTAACCAGATTAAAATTGTATGTGATAGGATATGAAATTATAATTTTAAACTGAGACTATCTGGTTATGGCACTGTTATAAAAACAATTATATGCAGTGTCGTTGAAAGAAAAAAAAAATATATATATATATATATATATATATATATATATATATATATATATATATATATATATAGCACTGACATGAATTTTCATAGGTTCATAAATTGGTACTAGGCTATTTGCCCTAGAGCCTGTAGAAGCCTAGCCATAACAATTCACTGGCTTTTTCTTCACACAATATTTACTTCCCTTGGGAAAGTATCATTTTTGAATATCCATTGGGATGGATTCACAAGATATTGGGACAGTCATTGACAGACTGGTCAGTATGATGGAATTTAGTCTTGGGAGTATGCAGAGAGGGCATTGCTGAGGACTGTGACCTAAGGCTATAATTCAGTGAGTGAAGTAGCATACAATGACTGGGAAAGAGTCAAGTTTTACATATTTATAGATTAGTGCATTCGGAAAAAGCTTACACCTTTGGTGAAGATTAAAGTCAAGCCTCTGTGAAGGAGAAGGATTTCTGGGTGAGTATTTGTAGCATGGATTGTATCCTAGCAGCATATATTAGAGTGGAGTTATCAGCATATTCTACTTTGGTGGCCTCTTTAGCTGCTGAATTTAGGTCACTGATAAACAAGTTAAATCGCAGCAATCATAGGATAGAGCCTTGTGGGATTCTGAAGGATATAGGGAAGGAAAGAGGCGAGATCTTATTGCCATTTCACTGCTTGGGACCTATTACTGAGGTAAATAAGAAAGCAGTTAAGTGAGGAGGGTGATGACCCATAGGAAGATAATGTTTAGTTCGAAGAATTTGATGAATGACTGTGTCAAATGCCATGGATAAATCCAGAAATAGAGCTGAGGTTAGAAGACCTAAAATTTTATTGTGATTTATTATATCTGTGAACCTTAGAAGGGCAGTGGTTGTAGTGCAACAGGGTATGAACCCATGCTGTGAGGGAGAGAGGAGGTTATAAAAAGCAATATATGCAGGAATATGAAAATGAACACATTTTTCCAAGATTTTGGGTAAGGATGAGTGAATGGCAATAGTTCTATAGTTTGTGAGATCAGTTGATGACCCGTCTTTATGGAGGGGTATTATACTGAATTTTTTCCATAAGGTGGGTGCATATTTTTTCTTTGCTAGAGTAACTTATTACAACTGGGATAGGACATGCAACTCTAACTGCAGCAACTCTGAGGTATTCAGATGGAAGTTTGTCAGGGTTAGTGGTTGTTGTCTTAAGGGTATCTAACTACTTTTTAATGGTAGATGTTGGCACTGGATGGCTGGATTTGTAGTAGTTTATTTTTGTAGAATAGAGATCACTGTTCTCATAAAATGTTAGTTCAACTGTGAATCAATGCTTTTGGAGTTTTTGGTTGTGGATTAGGTGGGTTGGGTTGATTTTCCAGAGCTGAGAAATGTATTTATTGATTTCCAGATATTTTTTGGATTGTTTGATGCTGCATTTTGGGTGTTGCTATATTAAGTTATTTTTGTCCTGTTTTTTGCATTGTTTGTTATGGTCCCTTAACTGTCTGTATTGTTGCAGGGATGTTTGAGACTTTGTAAGTAACCATGACTTCCTGGTTTTATCATTAAGTTGCATGAATTGCTTTGTTTTTTAGCTAACCAAGGATTTGATTTGTTATTAACTCTTGGTTTTCAAAGATGCTTGCTCTGTCAGAATATTTAAAAATATTTTATTACATGTGTCAACTGCTTCAGCAAGAGGAAAAGTTTTAAATGAAGCCCAGTGGATCTGAAGCAGGTTGGAAGTAAAAAGATCTTTCTTGAAGTTACTGAGGTTTTTGAGTGTGTTATAGTGATGAACCTTGTGAGATTGTTTGAAGTGTCTGATTATGTAGCTTAGCTGGCGGTCATTTAGGCTGTCTGATAGGGTGTTATAAAACAGCCTAAGATGTATTCTTTAGATGTGGCCTTGTTAATTCTGGTTAGAGTTTTGATCAATTGAAAGAAGCCATATAGCTGAACTGAATTTTCCACCCTCAGGCCAATTATTACAGAGAGCTATCAGTTTATTGCTACTACAGAGCAATTAACAAGCAGGCACAAATTAGAGCAGGTTTTCTTTCATTTAGTCAATGCAGACACCAAGAAGCTTGGCAGGCTAAGTAACTGGTATAAATATTGTAATTTAATGATCAAGAAAAAGGACAGTGGCCAGCTTAGTAAGTGGTCCTTAGAGTGCAATGCATTCTTAATTAGATCAAAAAATGCCACCTAAGTGACAGTAACCTCAAAATTTCCACTTCATACCCTCTTGGTGAAAGAAAATATAGCCTCAATAATATAATAAACTGGCGTTGTTTCTTAATTAAATTGAACAGAGCAAATATATAAAAAATAGACTGAACAATAAACTCTCAGTAATTCACAGTTTATCTAATACGCCATAGCAAAATAAAAAATGTTCAGTCAACTAGAAGTACTGTGGCTATATATAAATATGGAGAGGAATTCAGTAAAGACTACATGGAGTGATTTTACATGTAGGCACAGTGGCACAACCCCAACATGGAAACCGGCAGCTGAACAATCCAGTAAACAGAGCAGAGGGGCGTGTATGAGCATGCGGACACTGAAGTGTCCGTGGAATACAAATCACCTCATAAGCAGGTGAAATGCATGCAAGTGAGGTTGATTTGTGATCCAAGAAGCTGCATGGTATCCGTGTAGGAGCTGTGCTGGTGTCTGAAATGTACACAAAAAGTAACAGTGTACAGAAATTGAAAAAATAAACAGGGTCTGTAAAGGTTGGATATTGCAATGTAGGGATGGAAATGGCCAAAACAATGTCCAGTGAGTCCAAAAAGCAATGCAAATCATTTTAAAATATTAAAAAAATAAAATGTTGAAAAATAGAAAATAAGAGATTTGCAAAAATAATGCATTATAGTGCCCTGCATGCATAGTCTACAATGACAGGTTTCAGTGGTTGCAGGCCCTGGAGTAGTGAAGTATCCAGGGAATATGCAAGGATCTGTATGCAAATGAGCTGGGGTTACTGAATTGCAAAAATGAGCTACTGTGTCCGCAGATAAAACCCATGTAGGGTCAGAATTGTGTTGGTGTCAGTAGATCAGGTTGCTGACATCAAAAGTGGGTGTGTCACACTGTGTTTAAGAGGATTGGAGCTCAGCAGCAGCTAAGCATGGAGTAGTCCAGTGCTGCTAAGCTGTGTTTAGCATTGCGGCATGTGTTTTAGCTGGTTTAAGCAAAGCTGAGTGTACCCATGCATGGAGGTGTATTTACTAGTACCGTGGGTTTGTGCGCCATGCCCCAGTGTTTAGCAGTGAAAGAAATGTAAAAAAAAATGCAAGGAAATAGCCTGGAAAGCCAATCAAGTATAAATGACTGATAAGCCCTGTTCCACTGACACTGGGCCATTCAAAACCTGCAATGATAGACCTGGCAGGTAGAATGCATCATAGTTAGCCAATCACACAGGCTTGCATCTACAGCACACCACTATAAAGTATGCATACACCCTTCAATCTGATTTTTCCCACATAATCTGCACCATTGGAGTACATACTTGGGAATTTTAACTCACAAAATGATAGGGGCTGCTGCTGCTCTGCTATATTTGTATGTGCTAGAGGCTGATGTCAGTGGTGGTGCTGATACTAACAACAGGCCTAGACTGAAAAGGAGAAGAGTGTTCAGTCCCAGGGTAACCTTCCAGAAGCTACATGAGCTGGAGATTGTAGAGCGCTACATGGTGGACAGGAACATACTACAAGAACTCACCAAGCTCTACTGCCCTCAACTCAGACCCAGAGCCAACAGAGGGGAACCCATCCCAGTTGAAATAAAGGTATGTTTAGCCTTTAGAATACTAGCTACAGGTACTTTTCAAATATCTACTGGAGACATGCATCTGCATCCAGGGTACTCCACCACTTCCTGGCTGCCATGCAAACAAATGCCAGTGAGCACATATTTACCCCATACCCCTGAGAAGAGGGCCAGCAGTATGCATCTCTTCCACCATGTAGCACAATACCCTGAGGTACTGGGTGCCATAGACTGCACTTATGTCCACATCAAAGCACCAACTGGTGATGAGGGTAGAGTCTACATCAACCGCAAGGGGTATCACTTCATCAACTGCCAGGTCATGTGCAATGCCCAGGGCATTATCATGAATGTGTGTGTGCTGGCAGCCCTGGCAGTTATCAAGACTCCCACATCTGGTACCCATCACAGCTGCACCAGACATTTGCTGGGGGGACATCCCATACAGCCATCTACTGGCAGATGCTGGCTATGCACTGGAACCGTGGATGATGGCATCCATCAGAAATGCACACACACCTACCGAAGAATGCCATAATGAGGCACACACACAAACTAAGAACTTCAAAGAACATGTGTTTGGGCTGCTTACATCATGGTTCCACTGCCCCAATATATCTAGTGGAACCCTGCAGTACTCTCCAGGCACATGTGTACACATGTTCACAGTATGTGCCATGCTACATAATATGATCCTGTGGAAACAGCTGTATCAGGAACATCACAGGGAAGGGACACACAGCCCCCACCAGTGCTAAGGTCCCTGCAGCCACAGGGTGACTTGGAGAAGGAACCCCCTGAGCCTGTCCCTGTAGTTAGACCCTGGCCTTGGCAAAGAGGCAATGCATAGCACATGCGCTGACATCCTAGGGATCTAGGGACTGACACCTCACTCCGACTCACATACATAGTAAAAAGGATGCCAGCCACACCACACAACCTGTACCTTACCATGTACTGGCTGTGTACCATGTGCATCTGACAGAGGTGTGAAGCACTGTGATCTCAACTGCTGCAGGCACAAGATAAGTCACTCTTCTTTACAAAAAATGTATGGGTACTATACTATGATAGCATATGTATGGACCTGCTGCATGTATGCTAGGGAATAGAGTGGGCTACTGTGTAACCTGCAGACAACTGACAGCTATGTGGGACAACAGGAGTTCTCAGCTCAATACTGCATGCCCCATATTATGCAGTAGGCCCCAAGGCACCAACATTCACTGCACTAAGTGAGGGAAATGACAAACAGTGGGGTCATAGGACAGATGCATGACTGTCAATGCTAGAACCACCTAACCCTAACACACTCATGTTCCCATACAACTGCAGAAAAATTATGTTTGCAAGCTCATAGCAGTAGACCACACAATCCCAGGGCTGTCCCAATTAAACTGGTGATATGTTCCATTTCCACAATATGCAGGGATCAATGTGCTATGTATGTCTGTGCTTGATAGTGTCAGGAATTAAACTGCACTGTCTGATCACTGTTGCGGCTTAGTGGGGTAAGTGCATTACCATGGTTGCTGGTGTTTATAGATCGAGACTGGCTATGCCACTATTTTGCATGTGAGCTACATCTATGGTAGGAGTTCTACAGACTGTTCATATATCACTATTTGTTACTGCAAGAAAGCTGGACAAAGCCAGAAATAATGGAGGGACAGGGGGCCATAGATAGCTCTGAGTAAACTACATGGTGGCTAGTAAAACAGCAGGTTGTAACAAGTCAGAGGTAGCAGCAGGATGTCAAGACCATCATGTAACTGTGTCAGTACTTACAACAAGTCAGTGGGCACCAGCATACCTCTCAAATATACAGAGTTTTGCAGAAAGTCCACATTTTTGCCTCATACGTTCAGTCTGTTTTTCATAACATTGCAGTTTTCTGGCAAACTAGTGGTAAATCAGTAAAGGTTGACGTTAGAAAATAATTTCAGACATTTCAAATGCAGACTTCATACCCTTCAGAAAAATCATATTAATACAAAATCTATTATTCTACCAACTGTTTAAGTTTGTAAGAGCAATATTAAAAAATTGTCTCTATTATTGGGCCTGTGTCCCACTTTTATATATGGCTTTGTCAAGATTTCTTGCTTTAAAAGGTTGAGAGATATGGGCACCATATAACATTATAGTACCAATATAACACAAACTGTCTGAGGACCAGAGCACACATATGGGACATAATACAGTACATCCTGTGAGGTTGACAAAGGTCTAGGCTGTGCCACACAATTAACATAATGTGTGTGTCTGGAGGAGTGCTCATCAGCTGGGCCATGGAGAGGAGCTGTGTGTGTGTCTGTTGGTGACCTGCATGTGACAGTGATGTGTGAGTATGTGCATGTACACAGTCAAGCCATGTGCTACCCCCTACACAAGAGTATGTTGGACAAGCTGTGGACCATACATACAGAATGTACAGATCATCATCTCTGGACATGAATACGGGAACTGGCTCTGCCAGGAATAGCACTATCACCACCATGCCCAGGGTCAGATGCAGTACTACTTCCTGACAGTGACTGGTGTTATGCTGGGTCTGTTTCCCTCACGGAATTGCCCAGGATGACGTGACAATGGGCTGCCACATCATGGTGTGGACAGCACTCTCCCTTCTGTAGTGCTGGTGGTACTGGCACTATGGGAATGTTGCTGTGGATGGTCATATGGACTCTCAGTGATGTTGGTGCTGACCTACATCCACGTGTCTGATACCCTACTCCCACCACATGTTCCAGCACAGACAATGTGTGGTTAAGGACTGACAATGTCTCAACCTACCGTCTGTCCACTACATCACCGAAATGATGCATGACGTCACCAGTTATGGATGCCAGACAGTGATGCACCCATGATCCTGAGCATCTGTCTGATATTACAGTCAGAATGCACCTGTGCTTCTATGATAGATGGAAACATGCGTTGAATGACTCGTGATGTGACACCTGTGATAGGTGGTGGATGGGCAGCAGTCCTCCTTTGAGCACCCCTGTCAATCTGCCTGTGTGGGACATCACCAGATCTCTGGCTATGGCTAGTGTCTATGGTGACTGATGCCATAGTTGACACACTCTCCTGTTTGATGCCACCACCCTCTGACTGTCCAATATCTGTGGCCACAGAGAACTGGGTATGTGTGGGCATACTGACTGTGTGCAAGATCACTAGGAGTAGAAGTGGGATGTCAAATCATGGGACAAATTCAGCCCCCAACAACCCCACCTGTGCCCCACTATGGCCATCATCATCATAAGAGTCAGATGAGACATTGACATCAGGCTATGAGGGGGACAGACTCCAACCACCATGGTCATATGGGAGGAGGAAGACAAATGACTACATTAATACATTGCACTATTATGTCTGCTGATACACACATACACACACACACACACACACACACACACACACACACACACACACACACACACACACACAAATGCATATACAGATGAGGTGCCGCAACCACATTATACATACCACACCTTATTACTGATTCCATGCGCAACACACAAGCAGACCACAACAGACACAGACATGACGGGCCCTTAACAACATGCAGTGCAGCTACATCCAGTTAATGTTGCCAGCACTATACACCTGTGAGATAAGTGGCATGTCAGTGTATGTGATGGATCTTCACCTACAAAACAGTGCACCCGTCTCCACCATACTGTTGCTCCCTGTGTAGTAGACTGCATACACCTTCACAAAAATACGTGCAAATATGCTACTGTGATCACTAATTCAATGTACTGCAGTGAACCCCTCCACAACTGAACATACAAGTATTGTACTATGGCTATGCTTAACAGTTGTGTCCATTGCAAACTGGCAGCCCTTAGCATTACTAGGGTATACATGAGTGATAAAAAATGGTTTCACACTTACAGGCTACAGGATGTTGTACTCCAGCCACACGAGATGTACCTATGGAATTGTGGGGAGAGGTATTGTCAGCAAACACAAATGTGGCATTGGCACATGATAATATGTGTGTATATATATATATATATATATATATATATATATATATATATATATATATATCGACATGTACAGTACAAACTGTGATACTGCCCACATTGCTGACATTCTGAGTATGTGTGCGCACATGTGCATTACAAGCCACCCTCCAAATGCAGAGTGACCTGACATCCATGTACAGGTATGCATTGGCTGCCTCTATGACTGCTACAGTAGTAAAGTGATGACCACAGGAGGCTTACCTGGATGCTCCTCTGCTGTGAAAGCTGTGCCATGCACCTCCATGATGTATAGGGTGATGGATGTTTGTGAGCTGGTGGCTGAACCCAAGTTTGCCAGGAACTCCTCTGTGGTCAAAAATGGTTGTTGTGTTGCAGGCCCTCTACCAGTGCCAGCATAGTCCCTGGCCACAGCTGTGGCCCTTTGCCATGCACCATTTATCATGTCAGTGGCCCGGTGTCAGACCTGCTCATAGCTTCTTTCCTGTAGCCTGACATGATTTACTAATGCAACAAGGTCTGTCCACAGGGCAGAATATTGTTCCTGATTATGGTGACTCCTCAAAAGCAGGATGGCATGATGCAATCTGAGGCCGTCAACTATAATGTCATTCTTGGCTGCAGAAAAAGGTGAGTTCCTCCATCTGTACATGACTCCTGAAAGACAAGAATAGGGGACCACATCACAGGACCACATATATTGCTCTCCATTATGTGCACACCCTGTACATCCACATTTACAGGACTATCTTCTACTAACACCCACATCATACCCTGCCATCTCTCACCACAGTATGTATGTGGTTATCAAAAAAATAGTGGCAATACAGCATGTGTTTCCTTCATCATTCTGCTGTTTCCTGCTACTTGCTGCATGTTCTGTAAGGTGTTCAACTGCATCTTTTCTTTTGCTCCTATTACTGCTTATTTATAGCCTGTCTGCATTGCATGCGGTAGTGTAAGCCTCCTACTTTTGTTGTAAGCACCAAGGCTATAGGCCCACCCCTTTGGTCTCCCTGGCCTTCTTCCCTCAGATTCTGACAAAAATGGCTGGACAATGTCCTACAGTTTCCCCTGCCAGTCTGGTTGATATGGGCATCCTGATACAGTGTAGCAACTGGCTCATGTACATGGACAACCATCTACAAACACCACCAATGAACACAATTTGTGAGAGATGCAATGACATTAGGAACCTACAGTCCATGCTTTTCCCTCTCAAACCCATATATCTGGCACTGAAAAGGTTATCAGCACAATCAGTACACCTCATACACCACCCACACCTACACAACATGCACCCACATATGCGTAGGTCCTCAACATAGGCATCCACAATCAAAGGAGTCCTCTGAGGCAAAAACACACATGAACTCCACAGCCCTGCAGTACACATACCACACATAGCCATATACCTGTGTCCAACAGCCACTTAGACATCCCCATAAATCAAACATATTAGTCATATGAGTCTCCATTGTGGGACACACAGATGTGCACCTCACCAGGCTGTATATGTACAAGGTCATGGTTACTTGGTTGTCAGGTGCCAGAATCTGCCATATCACATACACTCTGCTGTCTCTCAACAACAGGTACTGCTATGAGTCTGTCATAGTCCATGTTGACGTGCCTGATCTGAGATGTACCTCTCTGGACTATATGGTGTGAGACATGATTGAGGCCACTGATTATGTGTCCCAGGAAGGTATGTCTGTAGCCTTAAGCAGTATTCTGCTGTCACTCAGAATGATGCCGCAATACAATCAGGAAGTGATTGACCTTAACAATTGTCTTGGTTTCTGGTGTCATTGCAGGGGGATCCTGTAACTGACAGCCTGGGAAGATATGATCAACATGCTTTGCCAGAGATGGCCTCCATCTTTTTTACCTGGCCTTCAGGCTTCTGGCCATGGTTCTTGCCATCCCCATAGTGCCTTTATTTTGAAAAGTGGTGACGTTAACACTACCAGCATGAAACTTTCCACATATCACAAATTGAAGGCCATACTACTAAAAGCTAAGTGTCAAACATAAATCTGCATGCATTGCAGGCAGTCATTACCCTGGACAATGCTGACATCTGTGCAGTCACAGACACATGGTTCAAGGCTGCAGAGAGCACTCCAGCCTTACATAGTCACCCATCCTATCATACAGTCAGACCCCAAGGTGTGGGCGGTAAAGACAAGGGATGTGAGGTCTCACTATATATGGAAGACTTACACACTGCCAGGCTAGTCAAACAGTAAGACCCAAAGGAAACACTCCAGTTGCAGTTAACCATTGCCAAGACCCCTATTCAAATCATAGCTAGCCACTGGCCTCCACATGTGACCAGGAAGTTCATTCTGCCTACCTGCACATGAGGTGAAGATCTCTTGGAGTTGATATTAAACAACATGTGTAATCACTGCAACATCCCTACAGTATCATTCATCATGGTAAAACCAACCATAAAGTGATTATGTTTGCAGTAAGCATCTCCCACAATACCCATCTAGCTAGGGTCAGACATACAAACATCTCCAAAGTTGATTATGGCCTCCTGAGAGATGGTATAAACAGCTTAACAGCCTCCTCCCCCTCTGTAGGAACTGATAGCAATATCCACAAATATACCAAAGCACTACACATGCATTTGTATAGATGCATGGAGTCAGGTATACCAGACAGGACTACATCATCCTCTGCAAGGATAAGTAAACCTGCCTGGTGTACATCTGCAATACACAGGCTGTATAAAAAGAGTGACATATTGCTGTCCAAGTCCAAGAAGTAGCAGGTGCCCATTTTGAATCAATGTTTCCTTAGCCCGAACACACAAATAAGAGCACTATTGAAATCCTGCAATGCAAACTCCGAGCCCAGATTGGGGGCATCCACTATAAAAAGTCATATTTCCTTCTTCACATATGTCTGCAACCTCAAAGGAAGCACCCAGATCTGTGCAGAAGTGATGGTCAAGGACACCAGATATACAAGTGCTGTAGATATAGCACACTTGCTGCTTGACAGAGTCAGTGAAAGCTTCACCCCCTGCCCCCCCCCCCCATCAGTACATCATGACATCTCTGGTACTTGCCACCTTCCCCTTATATCTACGGAACAGGTCATCACTGCCATCTCAAAGTCATGGGATACAGCCCCCATGGGACCCTATCACATTAATGGATGCATCTTACATGACCTCAAGCATGAACCTGCAGCACCATTAGGCACTGTATTCAACCAAAGGCTGAATACCGCCTTAGTCCCAGCTTAGTGTAGGATATATACTGTCATCTCTTTACACTAACGTGGAGTGTCCACCGATCTGGCACATTATAGACCCATCAGCCAAGCTAACCTGATCTGCAAGGCCATGGAACAGATTATCATGAACCTCATTAACAAGGACATTGGAGACCTCCCCACACTCGGTCACACACAGTTTGCCTTTGTCAAGTGGGATCATGTCTGTTACATTTTGTTGACTTCTTTGACACAGTCACCAAAGCAATAGAGGAAGGGGAGACAGTGCACACTACCTTCCTTGACTAGGCCAAAGACTTTCACAGTATTCCCCATTTGGCCATAATAGATATACACTCACAACTAGACAGCAATCCATATATTGCCAGATGGGTAGCATACTGGCACACTGACAACACCCACCTACTCAATATAGGGGAAGCCACCTCAGGCGGTAGACCCGTAACTAGTGACACAACCCAGTGTTTTGTCTTGGGGCCTCTGTTATGTGTGATTCACTCTTCTGAGGTGCAGGGTACAACCAGTGGCCTATGGCTGACCACATGTGCAGAAGAGTGGATGCTGGGTGCTGTCAACAAATCCCCTAGTGATGTGGCCATCTATTAATAGGGTCTCACACAGACATATGAGTTCTGCCAGACACATGGCCTTAGGCTGCATATCACAAAATGCAGCATCATCCCCTTTGTGAGGAGTGACATCCCCACAAATTATCACATTACTAACAACATCTTAAGCAGGCAATCATTTGTGAGGAATTTGGCCACACAGGTTGATAGCACCTTGACATTTGACCACTCTGTTGCTTCCTATGGAAGGAAAGCCTTCTACATGGCCCACCTCATGCATAAAGGTATCTCATCCAGGGAGATGGGGTGGGTCATAACATCCCTGTATTCCCCCGTAATATGGTCCATTATTGAGTATAATGCCCCTTTCATCATGTACCTCGTAAAGCACATGCAGCAGTTGGGGAGACCACAGAGGTTCCTCATCAGGGAATACCGAGGCATCAAACATCTACCATGCACAGAAAGGCAACAAGCCCTATCCCTCTACTCAGTTTCATAAGACTCCTCAGAGGTGACCTCTGTGTGGCATACAAGGCAATCACAGACTCCACCTTGATGGGACTGATGCACATCCGCAAGTCAAGCTCCACTCAAGTAACCCACACACACGACCTCAACCTGGTCTGTGACAAAAACAGGTGTTGTTGGAGGGTCAGATGTGTGTCCCACACACTCACCCAGCTGTGGAATGGACACCCTGTCCACATCAGGTAGAGTACCTGTTTAACCCTTTTTAAGCAACACCAAGATAACTTGTTGGTAAACAAGACATACACCCTTGAGATACCACCTATCCCCCTGTTGGATTGGGGCATCAGGTGCTGATTTGCATAAACATGGGCTAAACTCTGGGCTAGGCTTATAAGAGCCCCACGGCCAATAGCATAGTAACCTCCTATGATCCTAGGTATACCGGTTATAGCCCTGTGTGCTGTGACAGACTGTGTTGTTATGTCTCCACACCCATCACTGCCATCTATTGTGGTGTGTCCCCTATGGGCGATGTCCCAGTACCATGTCATACAGCCACCATCCGACAAAGAGATGAGTGGTACTACAAGTGTATGGGGACAGCCTAGCAGCATGTGTGTGACCCAATGACAGACAGCACTGCAAATGTGCTGTAGGGTATCCTCCCTGTAAGTGTCTGATATCCGCAGTACAGATGTTTGCAGAGTGTTTACATGTGCCTGATATATGTGCACCCTCTGTCAGACAAATGTGGATGGCTGGTAAATAGTTGGACAATACATAATGGTTGCATCCAGACTATGTGTAATCTGGCTGTCACACTCCAGACCCCTCAGAAAACAGTTATGGTACATTAATATCAGGTACTATATTCAATCCCTTATGTTGTATGCTCGATATGTACGCTCTGTCGCTGAGGCCAGGCTTGTGTACCCTCACTACTACTGGCTATAACCTGCTGTCCTGCTGTAGGAGGTCAACAGGTATGCTAAGCATAGCTCTCAAGTGATGAGATACGGGTGTAGAGTACACATTGACCTAGCTAGAGTACATTAGTAACAGTCAGGGACACCTGCACAATGTTTGAAGTATGCCTGTGTGACATTCTGAGAGGAGCAGACTGACAGTAGATCATGAGATATGACAGCTGTATCCACCAGTACTTATTGTCACTATTGTGTAAAACACAGTCCAGTAGCATTCGTATGTGAGCCGACCATTGTTGGAGGGATTCAGAGGGCCAGAGCTGTGATCTATGTCACAGCAGACAAAATCCAAAAGGGAAGCCTGTAGGTGCTGGACAGCTGACTAACAGCAACATGTCACTCCAAGATATGTACTATAGACCTATGGTTGTAATCCCTATTTCCCATAACTGCATCCTCCCATCTGTGCCCCATTACATGGGGACTTGTATACATACCTGGTATAGTCCTGTTCTCCTTTCTGTGCAGAAATCCTGTAGCATAATGCTTATGTTCTCGCAGTCTGTCTTTGTAAAGAAAGTCACAGACCTGTTTACCATAGGCAGCAACCTGCCTTCTGTAGGTAATGCTCATGAACAGGTGATTGCCTGTGCACCAGTCTGTGGCTCACACTTGCTAATTGTATCCAGAACAGCTGGGTTGCATTTTCATTAGCCAATGGCATGGCACAACAGTGCTATATTTAAGGCCTGCATGTAGGCCTTGGCCCTTTTCCTGGCCTGTGAGATGTACATTATCAAGGTGTGAGGACTACAGCATCACAGAGGGTAGGTAACCATACTGTCCATTGTCCGGATCTATGTGGTATGTCCACAGTTTGGCATGCTATGTTTGGCCATTGTGAACAGAGTGTCTGATTATGTCACAGTTTACTGTTTAACAATGTGGGTTGAGGTCAGTAAGGGAACAGACAGATGTGAGTGTCATATGTCCTTTGCATCAGAATATGCATGCCACTGCAGTAGCTGCTGGTTTTGTCAGCTGTGTATGTTTGTAGAAGACTGTGACACATGTCCCTGTCACTTGACCATTCTCCCCACCTCTTTATGTATGGGTGTTGTGTGGATCCCCTGACCTAGGTGTTTGGGAGGTATGGTTGGTGTGTAGCAAGTAGCTGAACATACTGCCGCATATGTTGCAGGCTGCAGCTGCTGCATTCTGCCCAGGAATCATACTGGGGATTGCAGAAATAATTTGGGACAGCAGTCTGCATATGTCAGTGAGGGAGCAATGTCAGCTCTGTTGTCACAGCATAGCCAGGGAGAAGGTATCCATAACAGTCCAGGTGAGGCATGTGCCTCAGGTATATATGCTATGTAATAGTGCCATCCAATTAGTAGTAGGCAACATTTAGGATGCCTACACATATCTGTGAAGTGTGTCCCAACTTACAGGCTTTTGATGTGCTAATATGGGAGGCAATGACTGCATTAACATCAACCAGTTCTACTTAAAATTGCTGGACTCGGTCATTTCTTTGTTGTTTGACAAACATGTACTTGACATGCAGCAGATTGGAATGTAAGCCAGGAGTGTGGGTGGCAAACTGTAAAGCATGCAAAGAATGTAACAGGTGGAGCTACTGAGTCAATACGATAGCAGGTGTATTTGAAAGACATATGTGCATGCATGCAGTCTGTTACACAGGGTTAGCATGAACATATGTGTTCATATGGGTATGACGTGTAACATTGAGCTGTCTGTCATGATTTTATAATCTCAGTCTGTACTGACTTGCCAGTACTTCAGCACACAGAAGAGGTTTTGTGATAACCATGCCAAAAGTAGGTGGCACAACTGTGGACATTCTGCAACAGTCTGTGCAGTTGTCAGCTGTACCTGCTATCCTAGGCCTTACATCCATCCATCAACATTTATTTGGCTATGTACTGCTTTGGTGTCTGTGTCACAGTTATTTTTCCCTTAATATGTACAAGTAGTGTGTCACTGGCACTCAGTATATGTATATGGAAACACCTGCTATACTTTAGAGCTGAGTGGCCTAGTTGGCTAATGCAAAGCTGAGTGGCCTAGCTGGCTAATGCAAAGCTGAGTGGCCTAGCTGGCTAAAGCAAAGCTGAGTGGCCTAGTGGGCTAATGCACTATGCATGACATGGTGCAGTGCTTAGCTCTGCTTAAACCCACACTATTTCCAAAAAAAGAAAAGAAAAAAAGGGTTATAGGAAAGTGGTGAAATAGGGGCAAGCAGGGGAAAACAATGTGAAAGGCAGGTAGGGATGTGCAGGATGGGTGTAGGAAATGGCCATAGCTCTCCATTTCTTGTTCAGCAACAGCTGTGCAGATTGTAGACAATTTGGAATTTGGAGCCTGAAATCCCAGAGACAGGGGTGTGGGTGACATAACTGTGTTGATTAATTGCTGTAATGATTGATTGTGGGCAGTGTACATGGGGATGACATGGAGAGCTATGTATGGGATGATTTGTTTTGTGGGACAGATGCCCATTTTTTTTAAGGAGAGAGTGGAATGTTGGGGAAGGGGTATAGGTATCTGTGGGGAGGTAGGTTGGGTAGGAGAGGTAGCATTTTCAAAAAGACAAGACACCAGACAGGGGTGGTGTATGAGACATGAGGGGGCTAAACACCTTGGACGGGGATGGTGTTGTGGTATCTAAGAGCCATGTGCCCCCAAATGGCAGCAGTGGGACTGAGCTCCCCACCCATGGGCAGTCGTCACTGCTCCTTCACGGCCCTGAAGGTGATTGTGCTAGGTGCTGGGCACCAGGGCCAGTCTGCTCCTCCAAGTTGGCCAGTCTGCCCTCAGTCTGGTGCAGTTGATCATCCAAACCACAAGGGATGATCCTGCACACCATCCCTGGTAGCTATTGAGGGGTGACAACTCCCTCTCCATGCCTGCTCCCAGGGGGGACAGGCCTCATCCCCTGAGGCAGTTCTGCCTGTAGGTGGTGCAGCACCAGTTGAAGGGGCAGCTCTAGTTGGGTACCCCAGCCAGCTGAGGTAGGGTAGGCAGATCATCGTGATCCAGCCTACCCAGTTGAGCTATGGTGTTGAGATCTTTCAAAATGTATAGGTTAGTAATGAACAGAACATTTTAAAGTTAGTTATAACAGCATGCCAGGATGTTGAAGATAACCCAGTAAGATAACATTGTATAGCTTATGGAACCCAACAATAAGTGGGATAACAGTCAGTATTGTAACAACATGCCAGTAACAGTTACTGCATAAGGCCAACATCATAAGTAATTCAACAAGGTATATTAGTATGCAACCATTGTAATATATAGCAATAATAAAACACAAGGGCCAACAAAACATTTTGAGAACAGCATACGTTAAATGTAAACCATACCCGGTGTATAACAATAATAAAGTATGATGCAGATAAGGGGTGAGGGAGAGAGAAAGACATTATATTACTACCAGTATAGGCTATATTGTTTGCAATAGTACTCTTATATACTCTACAGGTCTGCCCTTGCTTTATGCATACAGGTGCCCTATAGCTTTTGTAGTACCTACATACTTCTCAAGCTATCCACATGGGATTGTATGGGCCAAGCTGTAACACCTACAGGTACACAACTACAGGGGACTATTATATATCAGGGTGAAATATGTGACTACCAGTGTGTACTGTGGACTGATGTAGTGTGACTGTTTTAATGAGATAAATCAAGTGACTGTTAAATGTGTGTCCCATGGATTTGGAAACAGTGATCACAGTCTGTGACAGCCTAACACTTGAGAGACATGTACCGTGCACAGTACAGAGACTTTAAGCTTATCATGCCATCTGTGGCAGGCATGGGGTTAGACTATCAGCAGATATTCACAGACACACCAGGCATACAGCTGTATTAAGATTAAACAGTTGTATTTGTTTCAATAACTTGTATTAGTATTGTACTTGTTGACTTTATTTACTGAAGTCTTATCACCTTGCTGAGCAATGCTGTTAACACTCTGGTATATCTCGACACACAAATTAGTAACCCATTTGAACATCTACTAAAAACATTTATTTACCTGCAATTCCTGTGAGGAGAACATCTGTTAACAATACATAACTGTTTCTATGAATATTTAGCAGTACTTGTCTCTGGATTTGAACCCCGGTCTGTGTGTGTCAAAATGTAACATACCTAGTGTTTATCACACTGAACTACTGCTGAGTACTGACTGACAAACATATACCTAGAACTCACCTGGTAACAAACTGTGACCTGGTAATAGCGGTAGAGTGTTATACAAGACTGCAGTGATACTTGAATACACATGCATGAGATTCATGCATGACAGAGATAGTAGGTTAACTGTGTATTAATACTTGGAATGCAGGTGTACACAATTAACTCCTAGTGGGTGGGAATATGTGTGATGTATACAGACCTTATTGGACTGCTGGGTTAGCTACCTGGCCCGTATACAGTTGCAGATGGTATATTTGCAGTCTACAGCTATTACAGTTTCATACTTACCTATAGCAGTGTAACTAAGTTCTGGAATGCATATAACTGAAATGCAATGGTTAACAAAAGACAATCCTGAGATGAACACACTATTATACCTTAGCCATTACTATTCTAGGTTCAGATCTTATTGCAAAACAAATATCATACTGCATTATATCTTGTAGTACAGCTGAACATCTACACTTTAGCAAAACACTCTTTATCAGCTTACCTAAGTCACTTCATGGTATTATTCCGTGTTTACATCACAACACTTGTAATACTCGGTTTATTGACCAACAGCCCAAAATACACACATTTTGTACAACACAGTTTTATTATGGGTGACATCAAACAGTGACTGCTATACATCTAACACTCTTTATTGATGAACACTACAGATAACGCAGGTGTTCCAAGAGAGCTGTAATTCCACAATTTATGCAGTAGTATCTTTATTTCCTTAATAATTATAAAAGCAGTTGCACTTTATTTCCTTAACATTATGAACACAGTAGAACATTATTACCTTCACCTTCTTAATGCAGTTGAAACTTTATTTCCTTAACATTATCAGGTTTCATGCTTTCATATTTTTTGAATTGTACCTGGCATTACTCAGTTATATCAGTCCAGGTCTATGACCACATTAATTGCAATACACTCAAAACATACTGGCAGTTACTAATGTACTCTTTCTTGTTTATATGGCTATAGATTGCAAGATACATCTGTACTTGCCATACTCTCAGTGCAACCTGGCCAGGCACTCTGCATGTGCCTCCAGGTTGTGAGCTCTCTCCTCTGCAGCTGTGGGGAGTGAAACACACCTTTATGCATACCTGGCTATCACACATTCAGAGTACAATTTGGTAAAGCAATGATAACAGTGCTTACAAACTGGTGGGACATTCCCATCTCTGGCATCTTGGACCCAGGTGACCAAGATATCCCCCTTCCTACGCTTCATGTTGTCATAATGATAAGACACCTGCTCACCTGTGTGGGGGATACCAGTTGCACTGGTGAGGTCGCATGCCAGCCATTCCCAGGCCTCTAATTTGTATTCCAACACCTGGTACTGGCCCTGCAGCAGCTGGACATCATGGTATTTTACAAGGAGTCTAACCATGACCCTGGTCTCCAGAATGCCCCCCTCATTGTGGCTGGAAGTATGAGCTCTCTCCAACTCCTGCCATAGTCTCTGCCAAGATCAAACTCAGATATTGGCTGTATTCCCACCTGTTGCACTTAACTAAGACTGTTTTCCAACCCTTTGCCTCCATTGGGCCATTTTTAAAAATGCGGCACTCCGCTTAGCACCACTCATACCCATTGAGCTCAGCCAAGCAGTGCTTAAACTGGCAATGATGAGCAATGCTTAGTGGTGTGCAAACCAGCTTAGCTGAACTGAAGACGGCTTAAACAGGGTTCACTTAACAGTGTCCAAACCAGCTCAGCTGAGCTGTGCATTGGTATGCAGTGCTAAAATGGGTCCTGTTTAAGAACTGCTTGACTTGACTTAGTTTAGCAGTACTTAGCAGAGCTTAGCTAAGAGCAAACCAGATTTAAAATAAATAAATAAATAAAATTAAAATTATTTGTTTGTTAATACTACTTTATTATTAGGTCTATGCATTTTACTTTTATATTTCCTGAAGTTATGTATGTTAATTTCCTTATCTTAGAGTATGAATTTTATGTATTGTAAACTTGGGTGTAAGTGGATATTTTTTCCTCGAGTCTCCATTGAAAATGGGCTTTTGGCCCAGCTGGACTAATCCGGTTAACAAATGTCACTAAATATATCTATAAAAAAAATAAATAAGTTATTAAATATTGCTATCAAATATAAAAGCTGAATGGCCTATCTGTATATTTGAACTGTGCACCTACAGCCGCGACTTTAACATTCAGCTAAGTGGATATATTGACAAATGCTATACATTTCTATATAGCTCTCATCTACGTTTAAGCCCTGCTGAACACCATGCCTTGCCACTCAAACATGCTCAGCTATGCTTAAACTTGACCTTTGATATGAAAATTAAAAGCATACGGTTTCTATTTTGAGATGCCGGGCATGTGTCCATTGCTAAGCATAGTGCGGCACTGTGCAAACACAAAACAAAAACAAAAAAATATAAGATATTTAACTTTTATATTTCACTGCCATCTGGCACTTTGACAGTGCAAGGCATGTGTTACTAATCTCCGGACACTGTAACACATCCCCTACACCGATTCTGTAATTGTGTTACATGGTTCTCTCTCAGTAGTGCACCTTCATTAATATGCAAGGCATGCTGCTGAGGGGAAGCTGCAGACACGGCCACGGTACCTTCTGTATAGAACTTACACTATTCCTACACGGAGTTTATTAAATCTGCACCATGGTGAACATATAACAGTGTAACATATGAAATAATAAACCTGATGATACATAACATAAGTAGCATATTTCACAAAGTAAAGTTTAATTAGATCTCATAAAATGTTACCAGCTGACTAATCATTCCAAGATGAATATGTAGATAGTGCTCAACTTTATAACATATTATAGTGCTCAACTTTATAACATATATTATCTGAAACATTCAGTGATGCTGTGTCTCTGTTAATTATATATAGTTATCTCCCAAATATTGTGAAAAATTAAATAAATTGAATTTAAATATGCACCTACTATTTTTATTTCAACGATGTCATAGTCTAATATTACACACTTTTAGAACTATGAATGCTAAACAAACTGAAATATATTTAAAACTGGTATGCATTAAACTACCATATCTGTGTAAATCATATAAAAAATAAAATAGAAGATGAAAAGGTAATATATGCTCTGATTATAAAAAAATGCAAAAGTAAACTTTTTATTGCTATGCAAGTGTGGATCCAAAATTAATATCTCTAATTGCTTTACATCCATTATGTAAAACAAGCATTGAAACAGGAATTTCTAGATGCATACCCTTATGCATGAAACCAGTTTTTGTGTTTAGTTAAAAGAAATGCCGAGACAATGCAAATAAAACAAACGGTGAAGCAAAGCACAACTCCAAACCACATAAAATATAATTGAATGTTTAATATCAGGTTAGCACTTTCACCATGAACTGTGGCTTCTTCAGACCATTAGCTTGATCTGTTACAAAAACACATTAGTTTTATATACTTACAAATAACGCTCCATCCTTTCAAAAACTCCAGTCATTCAATATTTACTAATCATGTGTACACACGCAGAATGAATGACGTCAGCTGTATAATCTACTTCCGTTTAAAGACACAGTATTCCTAACTACACAAGCCGAATATCATTGATTTCAATGACTGACACGAATAAAATAACTTATCCTAACAACTGACAGCAAACTAATATGTTATACAAATAAATAATAAATAATACACAATATCGACTATATAAATATCTAAAATAAAGTGATAGATACAGTCTAATTGCTAAAACAGATGCTAGAGTCCTTAAATCAAATGAAGCCTCTCCCTAATGGCTAATGGCAAGCTAATATATAGAACACTATAGCAAATGTATACTAAAATAAATTTCATAGTTATAGAGATAATATGTAATAACAAACAAATATACTATACTCATAAATAAAGCACAAAATTAATTAATTACCTATAATAGTGAATGCTATATGACTACTATGAAAGCAAATGCAAAAATCCCTAAAATAAATGAATGCCTCTCCCTACTAACTAATAGCAAAATAATATATTGTGCACATAAATAAAACACAATAACAAATTTTAAAACTATATCCTACAGTAAAACAATGAATATAATATAACTACTAAAACAAATGCTTAGACCCCTATCCTAATATAGAGTTTATAATTATACTATATAAAATAATAACTATTAGCAGCAGATGTTTATACTAAAGTCCCTATATAACTAATATTAATCACACTTTCATAAGAAGGGACTAATATAAACCAGATATAAACAGTATAAATAAATAATCAGGCCATAACATGAGCACAATAATGAATAACATATTAGTACATTCATATTAAGTTGCTTCAATATTTCAGCTGTATATAAAAACTATTTCCTAGGCAGTCCACATGCTTCCAAGGGACATTTTATAGAGAGCTTACCATTTAATCCAAACCCCTTTTCTGCTTTCAATTTTAAAATCCATCTTAACTCACTATTTTCTGGAAGAGTCTTAATGTTTCCTATCCTTGGTCCAACATTAATTTGTTCTAACACCACAAACTTAAAGTCATGGTATCTACCACTAGTTTCAATATATCTGGACAAGGCACTCACTGAATCTCTATTTCTTATACTGTTAATATGCTCTCTAATTCTTTCCATAAATGTTCTGTTAGTTTTCCCAACATAGAAGTGATAGGGGTCTAAGCATTTGTTTTAGTAGTTATATTATAGTCATTGTTTTACTGTAGGATATAGTTTTAAAAAATATTGGGTTTTATTTATGTGCACAATATATTATTTTGCTATTAGTTAGTAGGGAGAGACATTCATAGGTTCATAGGTTCATAGGTTTGTACTAGGCTATCGGCCCTAGGGCCTATACAAGCCAAGTCATAACAATTCCCTGGATATTTCTTCCCAAAATATTTACTTCCCTGGACCCCTGTCTAGCAGGGCGACTGACGTGATCCCTGGGGTGAATTTCCTTTCTCCCATTCAATCGTCAAGGTTCCTTTTGAAGAGGGCCAAGAAGGTGCTCTGCTTGGCATGTATGGGCAGTCTATATAGGTTCATAATTTGTTTTAGGGATTTTTGCATTTGCTTTCATAGTAGTTATATAGCATTCACTATTTTAGGTAATTAATTAATTTTGTGCTTTATTTATGAGTATAGTATATTTGTTTGTTATTAGATATTATCTCTATAACTATGAAATTTATTTTAGTATACATTTGCTATAGTGTTCTATTTATTAGCTTGCCATTAGCCATTAGGGAGAGGCTTCATTTGATTTAGGGACTAGCATCTGTTTTAGCAATTAGACTGTATCTATCACTTTATTTTAGATATTTATATACTCGATATTGTGTATTATTTATTATTTATTTGTATAACATATTAGTTTGCTGTCAGTTGTTAGGATAAGTTATTTTATTCGTGTCAGTCATTGAAATCAATGATATTTGGCTTGTGTAGTTAGGAATACTGTGTCTTTAAACTGAAGTAGATTATACAGTTGACGTCATTCATTCTGCGTGTGTACGCATGATTAGTAAATATTGAATGAATGGAGTTTTTGAAAGGATGGAGCATTATTTGTAAGTATATAAAACTAATGTGTTTTTGTAACAGATTAAGCTAGTGGTCTGAAGAATCTACAGTTTGTGATGAAAGGGCTAACCTGATATTAAACATTCAATTACATTTGATGTGGTTTGGAGTTGTGCTTCACTTCACCGTTTGTTTTATTCGTGTAATTGTGTTGCTACTTGCTGGTCCCAATGGTGTTGGTTTACCCACTGGTTATTTCTTTGTTTCTTCTTGAATGCTGAGACAATGTTAGCACAGTTATACTGAAGTAATTCTGCATAGGTAATATTGATATACAGATTCATGTAACTTAAATGGATATTGACAAATAACGCTGCAAAGCTTTAAAGAGTTGTATTCCTACTTTAAGATTTAATGTGGAAGTTACATAGACAGACAATCACAACAGCAATGTGTTTAAAATCCCCAGTTTGCATTGTCACAATGATGTATATGCAGAAGGAATTTAAAAAATTATGCATGCAAGAGAAATTTGTATCATGACTCTTCAAAGTTGCAAAAAGCCTCAACAAATCACTGTCAAATAATCGCTCAATGTGTAATCAAGCAAATCACATTGCATTTAAAATGGGAGTTTGTCACTCATTTCTATTTCTTTAAGGAAAACAATAGTAAGGAAACATGTGCACAAGCATAACTGTGTTTAACTGCACGGAACTAACTTCTCTAGGGAAGACAGTAGGTTCACATACCAGTTTACTGAACATGAGGCATGTAATAGAACACCTAAGCATATTTCAAGAAGCAAAGCAACCTGTGCAGTATAAGTTATGCTGCAAATATTTGTAAAAAGCACAAATCCCTTATTTAATTACAGTTATCAAAACTAAAATATTCCAGCTCACGTCGATTAGTACTACAGTCTCAAGATCATATTACTACAGCTACAAATCTGTGGCACTGCTGCAAAACATCTAATACAGATATTAGCTTAATTTATATTTTTTCTGTACCACTTAGTAAAGAAACTAATCAAATAGTCTCAAGAAAGAGTATTATATACACTAATATATGTCACGTTTGAAAACCAGCATGGCATTGCTAATTTTCAAATGTGACATGAAAACTAGAATTGTTGTAAAAAGATACACTTTCAGAGACAAGATGCATTGTATTGCCACTGCCCAAAAGTATGAATGCCGAAGAATTACAATTACATTGAGACCCTTAGCAAGAAAATTATAACTTAACTAAATAACGTCAAATAGGGATTTTCTGCAAATATAAAAGTTTAATATTACTATTAATCAATACAAGAGGGAAATATAATTGCCTGTTCTGTTCAGTCATGACCAAACCAACAGCTTGAGGAAGTCCAGTTTTCAGCTGAAACCTAAACTATTAGGAAAGATCATATGGAATTATATACCTCTTTACATTACTTCTGGACTGGCAAGGCCATTTTTTATATTTGTTAATGTTCCTTGATAAGTCATCATTTATTATCAGGTTTAGCTCCAGTGAAGAGATGTTATGCTTAGAGCCTTAATGATATGGACCTCATTGGATTGACATAAAAGTCTCACATAAATGTGCCTAGGTTAATTTGGAGCAGAAGCTCTTAGTAATGTGTGACATCTTTCAGTGCTGTAGTTAATGGAACATGGAACAGACCTGCCACATACAAATGAGTCTGTCTTGAGTAATTGGACAGACCTCTTAACTATACATTATTTTGACCTTCTTTCCATGCCAGTGATAATTTAATTAATCTTTTTTTTGTATATTGTTGCATGTTGTTTTGGTATTACCATTTTCATTCTTCAGTTTGGATATTCTGCTAATCTAGCAGAAAGAATGTCAGTTTACTTATTTAATTGCAGGGATGTCTGATCTTATCGAGTATAATTTCTCATTAATATAATCAAGTTCAGTTTTAAGCAGTTCAATTACTATTGCAAATTTACAGACTGTTCTTAGTCAACCTTGTTGATAGAGTTTTTGATTCATTCTACAACATTCTAGTCATTTGCGATTCTACAAATGTCAGAAGTGTTGCATATCTTGGTTAAAGTATTCATAATTGACTTTTCTGGTAAATGTGCAGACTGTATGTTTTTGGTATGCTATTATATCTTCTGGTGAGCATAAAGGTAATCTTGACAGGTTGCCAGTTTTTGCTGCGTGTGAATCTCTTTGCGTAATAGCTACTTTCAGTTTGCATAATCTCCGTTTTTAATGGTAGGATTTCTCTTTATTTAGTGTTTGCAATTATGTTCCCATTACAATAGGCTAATTTACATTTCTGCCTTTTAGTACAAATACATAAGACTGTACAATAAGTTGTAGAAAGATATATTGTGCTCATTTGAACAAACTTCCTTCATTATAGTAGGACTGACCCAGATTTAATGCTTGTAATTAATATTCCAGTAGCAATACTTCTCTAGATTATGGAACCATCTGGAATCCAGCCATTGACATTCTAAAGAAGCCATTGTTAGCCGCGTTCCAATCTTGAAGCTTTGTGCTCTATTGCATACCTACTCTTTGTTCTAAGATTATTGAGAAAATGTGCAGAGTACAAGTCAAATAATTCTTAATCTACTATGACCTCTTCGACTTATGTCAGTACAGCTTTTTGTAGTTTGAATGGCTAGTGGCCAGAGATCAACAATGTTAGAAAAGTTTGGCCAACCTCCTACTTAATTTCTTGACAACATATGACATTTTAAACTACTGGAACTTACTGCAGTGCTTCATGTCTTCTGCAGTGTGCTTTCCTCACTCAATGAGAGATCCTACATTTTTGGGGAAACACAGAGAACAGTTTCAGGCAATAACACTTTGGCAAACTATATTCTGTAGTGCAAGTTCTATTAGAGCCACACTCATAATCTTCTGTTCTTCAACACGTATGTGATACTTTTAGAAGAAGTCATGTCAGGAAGGCATTGCAGCTGTCATTCTTGGTGCTGATGGCACAGAATTATAAATTGCTTGTATTATGAATGGAAAATGACCCTGACAATCCAAAAAGGCAGTTTGTAGACCTTCTTTTTTAAAGATGAGAAATAGCCATCTTTGCTCTACCGCCAAAATATTGAAGACAATAATTATGTATGTCACCTTAAAGCCATCCAGAGATTCTTGTCTTGACCATTAATAACTAGTTTTCCCCTAATATGTAATATTGTTATCATTTCCATCTGCAAACTGATGTCCAACCATTATTCTTCCACAATCAGTCATCTCATTCTTTCCTTGGAGGATAAGAACCATTTCTGGAGGAGGCTGCCATTGTGGCAGCCATAACTTTTTTCCCTAATTATGGCACTTGGCAGCAGTATAGGTGCCTGCGTTACAGTGAGGGCTTACTATACCTTATTCCTACATTGGAGTACTCTCAGTCACTTGGTGGTGAGGGCTGTCATCATCAGTTTTGCACAGCAAGTCTAATTTCTTATTATGGCTGCTTTACTTGCAAGTCTCTACTTAAGTATGTAAAAACAGCAATTTAGGCTATCGGTCTCTTCCCACTGGCATGGAAGCTAGTGTTTGCTACTCCTTCTAGACTGTCCTGCCTGGTTCTTCCAGATACTAAGATGCTAACCAAACTCTAGATGTCTGGGTTATAGTCATTACTCATTCGATTCCCAGAGTCAGACCGTTTGGCATTAAACACGATGATCATCTGTCACTTGGCAACTATGTCACAGTTTTTTTTTCTAAATCATTTCCCCTTCTGCCATGCTGACATTAAGCCACTCCACTGGACCCTAGTGCTTGCTTTCCTCAGAAATGAGGACTCAGGATACTCTGTGGTAAGATCTGTCTGGAAGGGTGGTCATACTAGCAGATATGAGGGACTTTGTGTCCTTGCTAGCATCCTGACAACTGAGGACATTGTATATGCTACAGTTGTCCTCCCTTTTGTGTTGATGTGGATATATGGGCTATTTATATCTTGAATCCTACACATGCATCCTCCTTCACAGATGCAGCCAAGGGCTACCATCATCAACTGGGATGGCCTAGCCTTACTGTCGGTCTCAAGGTCTGTCTTCCCAGATCTTTGGGTGTGGCTGACCAGAGTGACTGATCTGATTCCACGACAATGAAGATAGGCATGCTTATCCTTCTTTGCATGCTTCATCAAGTGCCCAGGCCAGTAATCATACTCTGCTCACCTGGGCCATAGTCAAGCCATTATCCCTATATGCCAATGGAGAGGCTTAAATAACAACTGAAGTTTAGACCTTCTTATATCATCTAGAGAAAGCAAGCCAAGTAGACCATGTTACCCCATCAGAGGACCTTTCACAGGCAGTGCATGGTTTGGCCTCTTCATTATGTGAATACTGTAATGCTCTTTACTTGGGACCTGATACCTATAACCATAGTTACCTGTAGGCATACAGAAAGTTGTGGTTCACTCAGTGTAATGTAATACCTGTGCTGCTCATTCTGCACTGGTTACCTATGTCTGATGGTGACACTGCAAGGCATTGTTATGATGTGAGCCATTGGTACAACAATTCAAGAGGTCCCATAAGGCCTAATTTCTCATTAGGGCTTAGTATCCAACTCTCCCATTTTAGTGTGCATTTTGCCAGTTAGTTTTAAGGGAAAATCTCCCTTTTAATTGTTATGATTTTACTTTGTATATGAGCTTTGCATTGATTCTGTTTGATGAAAGTCTATTACGTCTGTTGCACTGACTATATAATATGCAATAGATCTACAGCTGAAGACACTTATTAGTAAGTATGGCAGTATGTAATATACTGTAGAGATCACAGTGTACACAATCACTTACACGTGTACACACACACACACACACACACACACACACACACACACACACACACACACACACACACACACACACACACTGTTACTTTAATCACATCACATTACTGACATTTATTTTTACCCGGCACCCACTGAAACAAATATTGATCAATTCATTTACATCTGTGCACAGCTTTCCTGCTGAAAAAAATACAAATTTACTTAATTCAAATTCTTTCTGGTCACTTACAATAAATGACAGATATGCGTGTTTTAATGCAGGCAAACAAATTCAATGAAAGTTGTCCTGATTAGACCACTTGGCATTTGTCCTTGTGGTTTAGCTCCATCAGTTATTCGTAAATAGTGCAGAATCTGTACTACTATCATTGACCATTACTTAGTTAATTATATAATCACATAAAAGTCCCATTACAGTTACAATGTTATTTAGTAATACAGGACTGAGTATATGTGCCATTTTTTTTACTCTGAGAGCTCTCTTCTGTGTGTTGCAACAACTGATACCTCAAACTGACAGAATCTTGTGGTCAAAGAATGTAAGAAAGCATTTCCAAATCCTGGGGTTTCTCAATTGTTATTTCTTACATAAGAACAATGAAGTTTAATAACTTCAAAACAGCCAAGGAAAATCTTTCTTCATGCTTCAGGAAAAAACTGCCAACCTTTTAAAGCAACCTTCCAGTATTTAAGTGTAAATTTACCACTCTGTTTTCAAAGACACAGACTCATTCAAGGCACAATGAAAGCTACTGTGATTGCATTGTTATTATTTGCTTTTATTTACAAAGGTAAGAAGGCAGAGATTGAAAGCTATATACTTTATACTCTTACAAATTTTCATCAAATGTTAAAAAAATATGGGCAACATTCCTGGCAATTACATTATTAAGTTGAAAAGCATTATTGTGTTCTAGCTATGTGAATCTCGTAACTCTGCATTTTGGTCTTTATTATCATTTAACATTTTAGAAATGCTGCAAGCCACATCAATTTGTAGGCTTCTTCCTGTGCTGCTAATGCAAATGAAATGTATTAGGCATGATTACATTGAGAGATTAATAAAATGAGGGTAGTGAGTAGAAGTCATGAGGGAGTAGCCTCTACATTTCCTGAAGTCACATTGAATGATAAACATGAATTTGTATAATTGACATATCTGTCACCTTTGAGACCAATTTAGCAACTGTTTGGTTAATGAAAGAGATTGACAGTTTCTGTTTATTTGGCACTGATGTTGCTTACCATATAAATCCTAAATCAGTGTTGTGTATTAGTCTATACCTTTATGCCAATAGCTGATTTTCTGACATTTGGGCCACATGAAAGTGATTTGATCTGTAAGTTTCTAAAAGCAAATCAGTGTACATATGTAAATAATATTATTTCCATAACTGTTGTTAGCAATATAATTCTTCATTAGTAATTTCTATAATATTGTAATGCTTAATGGAAAGTTGTACTCAGTATCCACTGCAGTATCTAAACACTTATTGCACTGTGTGTGTGTGTGTGTGTGTGTGTGTGTGTGTGTGTGTGTGTGTGTGTGTGTGTGTGTGTGTGTGTGTGTGTCTTAGAAATAAGTTTGACAAATATATCTAGGAGCTATAGTACTTGGCTGTATTTCATTTACATAATTTTACTATGGCTTTCAAAACCTAAATCCAGGTACAAGAAGTTACGTGAACTGAGCTGAACTGGTACTCAGTTTATTTATTGCAATGGCTAACAGAATGTTCATAACTGAATATAGTCAGGAGTGTTAGATTAAGCACAGTTAACCAGAATGTAATTATCACTGACAGATGTTTGAATCTGATAGTCTTTGCACAGTAGGTTATGTCATGGTACTGCACTGCCTGAACCACTAACAGCTTTAATTTGCTCATTGCAAATCACTTTTACTTTACATTAACTTCATAGGATTCAAATATTTTTGTTCTCCAACATAAGATGTTAGTATTTATTTAATAATTTCTGATTTCTATAAATGTATTAACTTGTGTATTTTCACTCTAAAAAAGCAAAAGGTGTTAAGAGCAAGTGTGAACTATTTCTAAGGATGTATTTTTCGTCTGTTAATTCAGTGCTGACTGTCTGACTTTCATGACCTAAACTGATTATGATCCCTGATAGTAACTGTTCAGGTAATATTTTGTTTTCCTGGAAGTAATATTTTATGACAGGCCATGCACTCAGACATGTCATTGCACTTCTAACTTAGGGTCATGATTCTGTGAGACTGTAACTGCCAAGTATTACTTAGCTATTTTGCAGATTATTAAAACCCTTGCTACATAGTTTGGAGTTTCTAATGCAACTTGAAACTTGATAAAGTACACTATGTAGAGAAGAAACACAATATTTAAACTTGAATTATATTCCAACAGAAACATAAAGGTTGTATGTATACACTAGTTATGATATATCTTAATTTTCAGTGTACCTATGTCTACATCATTACACTGTACAATAAGCAAATGATAGTGCACGACATGGCTGTTATTGGGAGTTAACATCTGCTCAGAGGTACTCAGAGGCCTGACACCACAGGTGGAGGTCCATTTCACCCTTGGAAGGGCATTATTTTGTGAATAGCACACACACCGGAGAGCAGTATTTTACTTATAGAATGGGCTAACAGTTATTTTTTTATTATTATATACTTTTAATATAGATTTTGGTTCTAAAATAGTTCCTTCCCCAAATGACTCAAACTTATTGTAGCACATGCAATTGCTGTTGGAGGAAGTATTTTACATCCAAAATCGAAGGTATGCAAGTATTTAATTTGTTCACACAAACACACACACACACACACACACACACACACACACACACACACACACACACACACACACACACACACACACACACACGCGCGCACGCGCACATGGATACACAGTAGTTAGCCAGTTTGAGTGAATACACCTCATATGTATCATTGAATTAAAATAAAATCAAGTTGTTGCAACTGTTGTCCTCACCCAATGGCGGCTGGTGACTTCATATTAAAGGGGGGCTGCAGGAAACAGCTGAATGGGTGGGGCCAATGGGAAGGGGGATGGCCAACTAGAAAGGGGTGGAGCTATGCTCAAAACCACAACAACTGGAACGTTAATTAAATACGCTGCCCTGGGTGCCAACCCATCATTACGAGAGTCCAAACAAGACAACATGAAGTGTAGAAGAAAAAATATTTCAATGCATTGGCTACATGACAACTTAGTTAATATCTAGATGGAAACACAAAGGTTGTGAGGCATGAAAAAATAAATTACTTTTTAAATACATCACTGGAATGCCAGTCAAAATCAAGTATAAAAAAACAAGCATCCCTCAACTCAAGCCACTTCTCCTTGCACTGCAGTTCTAATTATAATTTATATTCAGCTTTATAAAATTACCAAGTAACCTGCTGAAAGTAGCAATCTCTGTGATACCCCCACTTGTAAAAATATTTCTTATCCAAAAAAGACCTGTTGCCTAACAACAACTATCTACTTGTTTCATGGGGAAGACATGATCAAAGTAAAAATGAACAGCAAACAAGAAACAAGCTCAAGATGAATTGCTTAAAGGATTACTGCACAAGTTATGGACCACACATGAAAGACTGGCATTCTGTTTAGTTTATGGGTAAAGCCTGCAATGATGACTGCAAGTCTCCAACAAATGTAATGACTTTCTCATAATACTGTAATCCTGTCCTTTGTCAATACCTAAGGCTTATACATTATCTAGTTGTGTAAATATTCTCCGCATGGCAACAATGAAAAGGCTTTCAATGTTGGTAATTCTTTAACAGTATGCTTATTAAAGCTTACTTGCATCTTACAATCTCCAACAAGCTTACCTGATGGTCATTAAAGCATTGCTATTTAAACACAGAGCAACAGGGCACTGCGACAACATGCATTTTCTGAATAATAAGAAGCATAAATCAACAATATAAAAATATGACAGAAAACCAGAACATTCTGCAAAATCAAGGACAGATGAAAAGCCACAGTCACACTTGTTGTCTACCTTGGATGGGGGAGAATACTCTGCACACTTAACTGCATAACTGCTCCTTGCCTTGCTTGGACACATCCAGAGCCACTACAATGGGGAGTGAGGTGCAACATGTATATCACAATTTGAAATGTCTCTGGCTGACGATGATTGCTCTGACACTCATACCTCTCAACCTCAGAGCAAGAAATCTGGACAAAGCCATACATAGAAGTGGGACACAGACCCAAAAATAAGGACAATTTTTAAATATTGCTCTTATAAACTTAGAAAGATAATAGAATAGTAGTAGGTCTTGCATTAGTATGAATTTTCTGAAGGGTATGAAATCTGTAACTCAAATGTCTGCCATTATTTTCTAACTTCAATCCTTAATGATTTGCCACTAATTTGCCAGCAAACCACAATTTTATGAAAAACAGACCTAAAATGTGATGCAAAAATATAAAATTGCCACACAATACAGCTGGGATCCTGTCAAAGAAGGAAGACCTTTTTAATATTAGTACTGTTAACTTGAGCAGCTGACAAAATAAGAGCATCTACATGCATTTCTGAAATAAAAGCAAACTATAACTCTCTGATCATTACTGTTATTTATAACTGTAAACTCTCCACGTTTTCTTCCAAAATTGCCATTTTGCGGAGGGATTATTTAGGGGGAGAGCAACATTTTTGAGCCAAAATTGGGGACGGTTGAGGTTTGAATATTCCTAATTCTATAAAGTGATTTATTTGCACATACCTCTCAACTTCTTAATGCAGGAAATCTGGACAAGGCCAAATATATTGGGGGAACATACAAACAGTACTAAAAATTGCTCTTGAATAAACTTAAGACAGTTGATAGAACAACCGGTCTTGCTTTAGCATGCATTTTTCTGAAGGTTATGCTGTTTGAAACTCAATGTCTGTCATTATTTAGTGACTTCTTTCCTAAATGATTTGCCAGAAATCCACAAATTTTATGAGGAACAAACCAAAAATCAGAAGCAAAAATCTATTCATTCTGCAAAAATCTGGACAGTTGAGAGGTATAGTTCAGCCCGGGGCTGTCTGAGTTTGCTGCCTTTCCCCCCTCACAAGCTCATGGTTGAATGGAGCCTCCCCCCTGCAGCCATTCCAATGTCCCATTCCTTGGTTAATTTGCCCCATTTACCATAAGCACTGTAATGTGCATACTGCTTTACTTTTGCGATGATTTGGATTTCATTTGAAAGTTTTATTTTGCATTTTACAGCACAAACCCTAATAGATATCTGCTAAACAAAGCAATGTAGTCTCACAATGAAAATAGACTTAGCATTAAAACTTCTCTGATCTTGAAACTCATATTCATTGAAACAGCATTGAAACCCACATTCAAAGAAAATACATTTTGCCAGTGGCAGATAAAAATTAACTTTGGGCTGTTTTCAAATCATAGGCCCCTTGAACACGAAACATACACATGCTCTTTGATACACCTTCCTGACCTTGTACAATACAGTACAGTTGTTAGACGGCATTTTAAATTTGTTTTGAACATTTTTCCAGTAAACAATGAAACAAAATGAATGCACCAATAATGACAAAACTGCCCAATTCAAAACATTTCCATCATAAAAGTCTACTCAAACTTCTACAGTCCACCAGTATCAGTACATATGCACAATCTCTGAAGAAGTAAAAGCCATCTAAATAATTCCACATTAAAGAAATCTGTAACTACTGAAGAGGTTGCTGTTAGCAAACAACTTTATATGTCATTGTTTCATCTACAAATAAAGTGCCTGTTGCCCTTGAGGAATAAATTGCCTATGTTGCATTAAAAAATGATAAGCTAGTAATATTGCAATAGAGAATGGATGGCAAACTGATAACAGGTTCATAGTTACTAGGTATCTTCGCCAAAAAGGACTGCAGCATCCACCCCCTTTACAAGGCAGTACAGTATCAGCACTGCATCTACCTACTGTGGGAGTAGAACCCACACCCTTCTGCATCAAATACAAGTACACTACCTCTTGTGCTATTAACAATGCAAGCAGACTCAGCAGAAGCAGCACTAAACTTTTGTTCCCCTACAGCTCTCAGCTCCTTGTAAAATCTACTTGACACTCAGCTGTATCTCTGAACTTTGCTGCACAAGAAATCTGGAAAAAGCCAAAATGTATTGGGGGGGGCAAAAGCCCAAAAACCAGGTACACATTTTAAACATTGCTTGTATAATGTTGGAAAGTTGCTAGAACAAAATGCTGTGTTACCACCATACATTTCACTGCCAAGTCTTGAACGTAGGGGACCCTGTGCAAAACAGTCAGAGCAACATATCACTATGCCAAATCAGCTGTTTTGTGAAAGTGAGGAAGACTGAAACTTAAAATGGCTACCATTTAGTGAATTCAGTTCTCACCACGGCTCTCAACCTCGTAGCAAAAAACACGTAGACAAAGCCACTAATGGGGAATACAGCCCCCAAACATATTCAGTGAATTCAGTTCTCACCATAGTTCTCAACCTTAGTGCAAAAAACCTGGACAAAGCCAATAATGGGGGAATACAGTCCCAAAAATAGGGACAAATTTCAAATATCCATGTTATAAACTTAGAAAATTGCTGGAATAAAAGGTTTTGTGTTACCATGTACTTTCTGAAGAATATGAAGTCTGAAATTCAAATGCCTGTTATTTTTATTTAGCATTTGTTAACCAGGAAAGTCTGACTTGGAACAAAAGCCAATTTTCAGCAGAGCAGGGACAAACACATGTCTTTGTAAGATGGGAAGACATGCAGACTCCACACAGAAGGCACCACAGCCAAGAATCAAACCAGAGTCTGTAGCTGTTAGGCAACAATGTTACCAGTGCACCACTGTATTACTGACTTTGCAAGTTAAAACAAACATACAGAAACCACAGATTTTATGAGGAACAGAACAAATATGAGGCAAAAATCTGTAAACATTTTATAAATGGTGGTGGGTAGGGAATTCAGGCCCTTGCCACCTGCACCCAAGGTGCAGGGTTCAAGTCTGAGTATTTTCTACCCACTACCATGTGTTCTCTAGCCACCAGTATATAGCAACTGGGGCATTACACACACCACTGAATCTCTCATCTTACTAGCCCTTTTTTCTAGCCATAACTTGCAAAACCCCACTTGCTTGCATGCCATACCACAGGAACAGTTGAGCCAACATTCCTCATCTCCCGATGTCAACAAATGTAGCTTTCATTTAAATGGCAATATTCTTTGCCAACAAGATGTGCATTCAACAAGGTATATTGCAGGCATACATATATATACTGTGTGTGTGTGTGTGTGTGTGTGTGTGTGTGTGTGTGTGTGTGTGTGTGTGTGTGTGTGTGTGTGTGTGTGTGTGTGTGTGTGTGTATCATAGCTGTCAATTGTTCTTGATTTGACAGAATATCCCTGGTTTTCCTCATATGTATTGTCTCTTCCTTTTTTTTTTTTTTGCCAAACCATTGAGAACTGCAGTCCCATAACGACATTTTGAGTTTTTGAGTTCAGACTTCATTTCCTTCAAACATTTATGCTAATGCAAAGCCTGTTATTCTAGCAATTTTCCTAGTTTATAACACCAGTATTTAAAATCAGTCGCTGTGCCATTGCCCCTCATTAGTATATGCTCAACTTAAAATAGGGCCTATTTTTCTATTTAAATATTTTCTTTATTTAAAAAAGTTGATGTGAAACTCAGTGCAGCCAGACAAAAACTATAGCAGTCCCATCCTATTTTCCATGCAGTGTGTAATTTGTATACATAACCTGGTTAAACAGCAACAGCATCAGAAGTAATACTAATCTTCTTGCAAAGGTCTGACCTAAACAGCATGAGAAGAAATCTCCATGTGAAGACAAGCCAACAGCTCAGCATTGTTTATCTGGGGAGTTTTAGTTTTATTTTTGGAGCCACACTGACAGGACAAGTAGGTAATTTAGGCTATAACTACACAGTTCATTCTGACCACACGGCAAATCGGCAATACAATATTTTGAGTGACATCATCATTTTGATCTAGACAGACTGACAGTGCAGATTTTTACTGCTACTCTGCGTTCATACTACTGTAAAAAAAAATTACATTGCATGATGGCTGTAACACGAAATCAGAGAATAACCAGTTAAATGGAAGTAGCAATGGTGCACACCTTGTTTAACAGTACTAAAACACATGGCATTAACACAAAAGCAGGGAATAACCATTTAAACATAAAAGACCATGGTGTACAGTTGTACACACAGACACAGAGCCGAGTCCGGCACCTAGCTCAATTTAATAACTTTTTGTAAAAAGTTAAGACTGTCCGAGCCGAGAGTCGGTCTTCTTTTCTGTGACTCTCTGATTCAAGCCAGCAGCAAAGCAACGGGCAGAACAAGCAAGCCGAAAAAAAAAAGATAGTAAGGAACTTCAAGTTAGTCAACCACTCTACTAGTACTACCTACTTGTACTTCCAAAGTTTCACTAATGATAGTCCGTCTCCATCTGTAGCACTAGTGGTAGCACTGCACAAGAAAGTAAATCCAAGTACAGACTACTACTGATTGTTTCTCGCTCTCTTTTTTGAGAAGAGAGTGAGAACCAATCAGTAGAAACCCAGCCGTCCATGTCACGTACGTGACTGTGGACGTGGCAGTCCGAACCCCCTTTTTCTTACTGTGCGGTTAAAAATCGCATAGACGTCTGGGCATCACACTGATGCCTTCTCTCATATCCGGACTGCCTGTAAAGCAGTCTAGAGTTGTAGAAATGGACTCGTTCTCTAATGTAAATAAATAAATAAAATCCCGGAACTCAGTGAGCATGCGCAGTTTGAGTTCCAGGACATTGCGAGTCGGTCAAGAAACAAAATATTTTATGATTGTACATTTTTTTATACATGTTTTATTTTTTTATTTAAGAATATTTTTTTGTTGGGAGGGCTGCAGTCCTGCAGTCCGATGGCATGAGCCGCCACTGTCCTCACCTCATACATCTTTGCATTATCTGATTTTGTCACATAGTGCTGCCCTCTCCTGTAAAATTGACGATTTGCTGAGAATTAAGGTTAGTCAGTAATGCCAGATCAGCCAGACATGAGGGTTTTCATACTTTTAAGTGTCAAGAAAATGCTTTGAGTTGTTGAGGATTAAGTTCAGTCAGTAATGACAGAAACTAGAGTTCCATACTTTGTATTGTCAGGAAATACTGCTGGCAGCCTATTGCATTCTGAGGTCACTGTTGTCTCTCTCTTTCATCCTGTCTGTCTGTCTCATGCATGCACATACACATACACGTATGCATCCACATCCAAATATCCAAATACACATGCTCACACACACCCACATGCACATACATATATATATATACATATATATATATATATATATCTATACACATACAGACACACACACATTTCTCTATTTTTTTAATTTATTTAATTTTTAAACTTTATGCTTGCTAAATAGTAAAGCTCTGTTTAGCGAATGAAAAAACATGATGGGTGCTTGCTTTTCTTTAATGTCTGAGTTTCGCAGCAGCTTAATATTTAGCCATGAAACAGGGGAATTGTTTTTCAGCAAGCATTATCTATATATTAGCATCCTGTTGGAGAACGTTCATTTTCCAATCAAAGTGCCGATGTACACATCACCCTTTCTCTTAAGTATAAGTATTTGATGTCTCTGGATTTGCATTAATGAAGAAAAGTTTTGTTTCCAATAAAGTTTCAGTTACTACAATATCAATTACAACATATTTTATTCCTGGAGTACATCTTTGTAATATCTCAGTTACGCACAATGACTTAACATCATCAGGTGTAATGATCATTTCGACTCACAGTATAGAATGAGAGACAGGAAACCAGCAATATCTCAGAATCATATTTATACAATGAGCTCAGATTTTTGACTGCTCCAGCCCTACATAGTTGCATTCATTCCTACACATTTGAGGCATGGGAAGTAGTTGCAACAGTAAACAAATCTTGCAGCATAGTGTTATTCAGAATAAGAGAAGTCTGGGGATAGCAGTCCTGTTGCATAAATTGTGCAATGGAACGTATTTAATGAAGAACCCAGTAAGCAAATTGTAAATAAATAAATAAAACAGAAGAAATTTATTCTTCCTGAGAATATTACTGACAGTTATCATCAGATGATCTTATTCTGGGAAAGACAGTGTGTGTCACTGACTCTAGAACATACCTCTCAACCTGCAGATATTGAAAACAGGTACAAAATCCCTTGAAAAGTAAACACAGTCAGCCAAAAATATTGATATCTAATTACCATAAAAGTTAAATATCAGCTATTTAATTTATTTATTTTGCTTTTGTTTGCTGGGTTTGCCCACCTGGGTTTAATCAAAAAACCCTTTTCAGCAACTGACTCTGTTGTTACTGTGGTTTTCACCATTTTGTTCAATGTTTGCAAAACAAAATAGCAAACATTGATGGCAAAATATAACTGATATTTTGTAAAACAGACAAAGTGTTATATATTGCATTCAACAAAGGCAGAAACTATTCTTTTTTCTGAATTGCTTTGTAAATGTAGATAATGGATTCTGTTGATGAGTTTAAGCAAAATTATTTCAACTCAGAAAAGTAGTTTCTGTGTGCATGCACGTGCGCGCGTGCATGCGTGTCTGGGTTTTTGGGCAGTATTAAAAAGCATAACACAACCAGTGTCAAGTAGTGCAATGAGTTTAGTGCAGTGTAGCCTACAAGGGGTAGCAGAACAAGTGCTGGCATATTGTAGTCGTGCCAGGCATAATCACAGCAACTGAGCTACTGAACTGACCATACTATATCCATTGTGAGAATGACTGGCAGACTTTCATGACCTAATACAACCATATGGAATGTCACATGGAGGTGGTATGTCTGATTTTATGTGCATTCATACATACATTGATGAGCCCAGGGGGACAGCAGGTAGCTCACACAAAGGAACCACAGTAAAATGTCAGCCCATTTGGTCATATAAATGGGGAGGACCCTGTGTGATAGGACACTCAGAAATGGGGAAGAGCAAGCACAGACATGTATGACTAGAAATAGCCAGAAGAGTAGTGGGAAGGGTGCAACTTTTTTCTGGGTACAGGTACCCATATCTTTTTAATAAGAATTGCCATCTACTTTTAACAGTATTTGCTGATTTAAACTGTTTTGCTGTTTCACTGTTTTGGCTGTTTGCTGTTTGAGACTGTTTTTCCTGCACTTATTTTATAACATAGGTTAGATTCAGATTTGCTGAATCTAGACTGTTTGGCATTATCTGAGCACTAAAACCAGCCATCTTACATTATAAGGGCCTGGCCCCCTGCACCCTTATGGCTTTGTTGGAATAAGGCTTAGTACTAAGCAATTCCATTGGCCAGCTTGTTTGAAAATTGCTCAACTAAGCTATGCATCAAGCAATGGGGGTTAGCACTGCCCGTTATAGATGCAAAGACTTAGAAATTCAAATTTTCCCTAGATAGCTGCTTATGAACCATCCTAGGCTTCCCTGTTTCTCTGTGCGCTACACAAGTGGTCAATGCTGCCTGGAGAGTAACTCAGCTGTGCATTTTTTAGGTGTTGAATGCAGGCACCTACTCCCAAACCTCCCTAGTTTAATTGATTCTACTATTTCTTCAGCAGAACCAATTTCATCCAGCCCTCTCCCCACTACTCAGTACAGAACAAACTTGACATAATGGGCAGACAGTTTCCCACCATTTCTCCAGCCAGCCTGATGGACATGGGCATCCTGAGGCAATGTAGCAATTGCTTCATGTATACTGACAACATATTACTCATAAAACATACTAATGCAATATGCGAGAGTTGTATCTATATTATAAATCTGGAATCAATGCTCTCTCTCTCTCTCATGAAACAGCAAATCAGATACCAAACAGGTTGTCAGCACACACATTTCACATATTCCACAAGCCAACAACAAAACACATAAACCCACATATGCAGAGGTACTCACTAGAAGTATACAAAAGAACAGAGACCTCCCAGACACAAACCATCCATACACAATGCAGACCCAACAACATCCACTACACATATAAACACACACATCAGTGTCTCACACAAAAAGTCACAAAGGCAAAATACCTCAAAACCAAATGTCTTGGACATAAGCAACTCCATAGTGAGACACAGAGGTATCCCACTATCCAGGCTGGACAATGCGAAGGTCACAGTCAGTTGCCTGTCGGGTGCCAAGATCCACCAAATCATGCACACACTCAAATCTCTCAACAACAAGTAAAAATACCATGAAAGCACTGTCAAATACCAGGAAATAGGAGAGCAACCAATGCCAAAATAAATTTTCTTTCAGAAACAAAAACAAACAAAAAAAATTCAGCTCTTTAACTTTTTCACTGCGTTTTTTAATCCAACACTCTCAGACTTCCTCAGATGAACAATCACAGGTAAATGAGTTCTATACATAAACACTCATCCCTCCAAAAACTATCCCATTGAGCCACCAATCAAATTCCAATATCAATTGAAAAATCAGTTAGAAAATTAACACATTTTGCGGGTAAAAAACATCAATATGTTAAACAATTTCCCCTAGGAAGTATATGTATAAAATTCAAAAACATACATGGCCCCTTCCATCTATAATACATAGCCACCATGCAAATAAAAATAACGTGTGTGTACCTAATCTACCTAAAGTATGAGTAAGTCATAATAGCTGCCTATTGATTTTAAAGTGCTAGTGTGTAAAACAAACAAAAAAACAGCAAATCTTAAAGAACAAATATAATATTATAAAAACTATTACCTTCTGACTGTATTAGCACCATGTAGTGGTTAAAATCATTATGACAACTGCAACAATATAAATACAAATAACAGATTTAAACACTAATAAATACAAATAAGTATATTGTTACTAAAATATTTTAAAATACAACTGCAGTCTAAAAATATGTGACCTCCTGCAAAATAATTGTTAATGACCTTGTCATTTCAAGACTTAACTTACATAAAACTTATATAAAACTGTGGGCGGTGCTTCCCATACTTCTGTCTATAACTTAGCTGCCCTAAGTTTAAGGATACACACAGATGTCTCCCTCACTAGGCTGGACAAGGAGAAGATTATGTTCAGCTGCTCGTCTGGTGCCAGGATACACCAATTCATACACACACTCAAGTCTGTCAACAATATGCACTGTTATGACTCTGTCATAGTCCATGTTGGGGTGAACGAAATGAGATATACCTCACTGGACTATATGAAGAGAGACATGACTGAGCTCACTGATTATGTGTCCCTGGCAGGTATGTCTCTAGCCCTAAGCTGCATTCTACCTTCACCCAAGATGATGCCTCACTGCAAACAAGGAATGATTGACATTAACGACTGGTTTAGTTCTGGTGTCAATCCAGGGAGCTCCAGTATCTGTCAGACTAGGACGACATGGTTGTAAGACCATGCTGCTTTGCAGGGATGGTCTTCACCTGTCACCTTTTGGTTTTCAGTTACTAGGTAAGGTACTTGCCTCCTCCATAGTGCCTTTTTAGGCAATGTCATAAGAACAAAATTGTTGACATAAAATCATCTTCTTGAGACAAACTCAAAGTTATGCTGCTTAATGCTAGAAGTTTAAATCAGAAACTGCACTCACTGGAAGCAGTCCCAAATTTGAAAGAGACAGATGTCTTTGCAGTATCAAGAACATGGATCAAGGCCACAGTGCCCACAGCCATACAAGGCTACAATGCCGTCCACACGTTCAGAGCACAAAATGAACAGGAAAGAACCAAAGGGGAAGGTGCATCCATCTTCATCAAAGACAGATACACATCAAGACTGGTTAAACAGTACAACTCACTAGAGCTACTCCAAATCCAGCTAACTGTGGGAAAGACCCCCTCCACATCATTGTTAGTTATGGGTCCCCACCATAAACCAGGTAAACCACTATCCCTACCAGTACCTACTTGAGTCACTCACAATACAGACAAACACCCTAGTCATGGGTGACATTAACTATCCCTCCATTGACTGGGCAAGATATATGAGCAATAGCATGCTCGCCTAAGTTTCCTGGACTTTGTTAACACAAATGCTCTGGAACAGATAGCCAGCACCCCCACAAGGGACTCAAATATGCTTAACCTAGTGCTTACCAATATGGGAGATTGTGAAATCACCTCATATGTGGTGCCCTCCCTGGTAAGGTCAGATCACAAATCTGCTTAGGTCAAAGTAATGATCACAACTGCCCCCCCCCAAGCAAAAAGGTTAAAACATTTCTTCAAAGCAAACTATAGCCTCCTACATGATGGCATAAATAGTTTCAAATCCCCTGCTCACCACCGACAGTTGTTTTCCCATACTGAGGAGTACACTATTGCCTTGTATAAACACCTATATGAGTGTATAGACACAGTTATACCTGAACGGATTAAATCATGATCCTCATGAAAACGACAAACCACCCTGGTAGACATCCAGCATAAATACCTAAACACTGACTAAGGACAAGAAGAAATGGTCTCAACAGAGGAAAGACACCCTCCACAGTTTGAATAAGCAAATTAGACATCTTGTTAAGTCCTCCAAAGCTAACTACGAAACCAAATTAGCATCCCTGGCTAAGGATAATCATAAGGTGTTTTATAACTACATCCAAAATCTTAAAGGGAAGACTTAGATTTGCACCAAGCTAGTAGTGGATGGTACCACTCATATGGGACTTACAAAAATTTCCAGCCTTATAACAGACAGGTTCAGTGAAAACTTCACTCCACTGTCCTCACTAATCATACCCTAAAATTTATCCATCACCAGTCCTCTACCTAATATCTCCAATGAGCAAGTCAGAACCATGCTCTCCAAGGCAAAACACACAGCCTCTGTGGGACAGGATAACATCCCAGGCTGCTTACTAAATAGTCTAAAACAGGATCTGGTTGTACCACTGGGACAGTTCATACCTCTCAACTGTACAGATTTTAGCAGAATGTCCAGATTTTTGCCTCATATTTTTGGCCCACTTTTCATAAAATTGCGATTTTCTGGCACATTAGTGGCTAAACATTATTTATTTATTTTTATTATTTATTTATTTAAGTTTGATGTCCTTGGAAGTCCACTAGGCCAAGAAGAGCCTGTTTTCACTGGAGGCCCGGGGAGAAAAGCTTCACAATAATTGCAAGTTACATTTCACATGTTACAAAAGGACATAGTTCATACAACTAATTAAACATTTACAGATAAGCTCCATGATATTTGCAATTGGCTTGTCACAATGTTACAAAAATGAAAAGACATAATTCAAAACAGACATTTCAACATTTACATAAAGTGAATACTTTTGTTATAAACTCAATTGTAGGTTTAACATTTCAAAATATATAGCTACTAGACCTTAGTAGGTTAGGAAAATATTATGCATGGAGAGAGTAATAGTATATTTGAGATTGGAGAGTATAGTACAATAGATATTAGAGAGAAAAGTAGTTTTTAGTAGGGGAGGGATTGTTTTGGGTGCAATAAAGTAATAGTAGAGGTAGTTGGATGAGTCAATGCAAGGTGGAATGAGGGGGGAGGGGTTTAAGGTGGAGCGTGGCAAGGGCATTCCCATTTGGAATGGTACATTAAAGACTGAAATTAGAAAACAATGACAGACATTTGCGTTTCAGGCTTCACACTTTGCAGAAAATTCATGCTAATGCAAATCCTGTTATTCTATCAACTTTTTAAGTTTGTAAGAGCAATATTTAAAAATTGTCCCTACTTTGGTGCCTTTGTCCCACTTTTATTTACGGCTTTGTCCAGATTTCTTGCTCTAAGAGGTTGAGAGGTATGCATTGTGTACTATCTTCAGCCACAATTTCTAAGTACTGGCTTTGTCCCACCTGAATGAAAAACTGCAACTGTGATCCATTTGCACGAAGGGGATCCCTTAACCAAACCTGGGGATTATAGACCCATAAGCTTAACCAGCTTTATCTGCAAGACCATGATAAGAATCATCATGGACCTAATCAACAAGGATATAGGAACCTTTCAAACTCTTGACCTAGCCCAATCTGACTTCGTTAAAGGCAGATCATGCTTGTTAAACTGGGTGGATTTCTTTGAAAATGTCACCAAAGCCTTGGATGAAGGCAAAACAGTAAATACTGCTTATCTTAACTTAGCCAAGGCCTTTGACACTATCCCCCCACACAGGCATCATCAATAAACTCACCCAGCTGTGGATAAACCCATATGTCATTAGATGGGTAGCCAACTGGCTTTCCAACAGAATGCATACAGTCAAAGTAGGGGATTCTACCTCTACCAGCAGGCCTGTTACTAGTGGTGTTCCACAAGGATCTGTGCTGGGTCCACTTCTGTTTGGAATCTATTTCTTAAAAGTTCAAGCAAAAATAGATGGCCTAAGGGCTTACCAAGTTCGCTGATGACTGCAAATTGGTTGCAGTCTTTGAATCCCAAAATGATGTCACAGTACTACAAAAGGGGCTTATACAGATAAATGTTTGGTGCCAAAGCCACAGACTCAAACTTAATGCAAAAATGTATTATCAACCCCTTCAGTAAAGGTGAAGTCTCAGCAAATTACAGCATTAGCAATACCCCCTATGTTCAAACCCAGTGGTGAGAGACTTGGGAACACAGGTTGATAGCACCCTTGACTCCGTTCATCATGTGTTGCCTTCTACGTTGCCCATCTCATAAGTAAGAGAATAGCATCCAAAATGAAGGCAGTGATAACTACTCTGTACTCATCCCTCATCAGACCAATAATAGTGTACAATGCTCCCTTCTGTAGGTACCTCAGCAGACACCTGCAGCAGCTGGAGGGACCTCAGAGATTTCTCACCCAAAAAATTCAAGACTTTAATAACCTGACCTACATGGACAGACTGATGGCACTGTCACTATACTCTGTATCATATAGACTGCATAGAAGCAACTTGTGCCTGGCCTACAGAGCAGTCTCAGACCATGTCTTAATGGAAATGATGCACATCCGCAAATCTAATGGGACAAGACTCACTCACTCTAGAGACCTTAACCTAGCCTGCAACATAAACAGGACTAGCTAGAGAGAAAGACATGCCTCCCAGAGGCTCTCACTCTTCTGGAATAAACTCCCATTTCAAGTTAAGTAAATCTCCTCAATGACTCTATAACGTAACTTGGACAGTTGGATGGGAAACCGTAAATTGGCCCCGGGGGGTTTCACCTATGTCTCTTTTGGACAGGGGGAGTCGGTGCTGATCATAAATCTGTATGCTAATACTGGCTGTTTCTCTTGGTCTTTGAGGGAAATAAGGGTAAAATATGGCTAGGCATGTAAAGGCCCTAGGGCAAATAGCCTAGTAACCTCTTATGATCCTATAAGAAACAGTGTGGGAAGGTAGCAAGGGGAAAGTGTAAGTGAGAAAGTGGGTATATAGAGAAAGAAGCAAGCATATTGCAGATAAAAAATTGATGTGGCAGGTAATGATACATCGGGAGGCAACACTAAAGAGACTCAGAGTGGCAGAGGGTGAATAACTAATGAAGAAGAGGACTAGACAACAGACAGAAGATTGGGAATAGCACAAATGTATGGGGAGCACAATGATGGGGAACATGGAGAGTTGAAGAAGGCCTGTTAAACCGAGCCTGAGAGATCCTACCCAGACGTCCGTAACATCCATGGCTGCCAGTATGGGTAGGCTCCATCTCTGGTGCTTTGTTGGTCACCACCAGCTATCTGCATGACTCTGCAAACCACCCAAGAAGGTGCTCTATGTAACTGATGTAGGCATCCACTCATGGCCCAGTGCACTTCTCATTAGCCACTACAGTTCCCACTAGTTATCACAGGATGGATCTTCCACACTACCCTCAGATAAGCAGCCTCCTTCCCTTTTGAGAGATGGCCGTTGAGGCCAACAGAAAGCTTTCCAGGTCAATTTCTATAGAGTGTCCTTTTTCATCTCGCTGAAAGGCAGGCCTGGGAATTGCTGTGGACCTAGTACTAGTACCAGGCAGAGCACAGTGGCTATCACCTTACCACTACCTGCACTATGGCTGATCCTCCAGAAAATGAAAATAAATGGAGAAAAACAAAGCAACATACCAGAAAGACTGAAAAAAAAGAGAAAAAGGCATAAAAGAGATACAACTACAACTGATTAGGTATGTGCTGTACAATTTATTAAAAACATTACACTGCTGTTAGTAATACATTACACTTACTTTGCTGAATGGGTAGCCTGTTGTACCTCGTCTGGCAGGCAACTCTACTTTTTCAATCATAAGTGGAGCTGGAAATATTAAACTAACTGTAATGAGCCCAACTTATCCCTGAAAGCAAAGTCAAGCCTCTTCAGAACACACTATTGTCCTTTCACTTCTTGCCAGAGTTGGTGATAAAACTAGCATCACTCACCACCTTGTCAAGATGTTGTCAGATATCTAGTACTTTACAAAAGAGGCTTCCATCATCCCTCAGAAGGTGATCTTGATGGCCTGTGTATGGCAGATGAAGAAAGATTTTTCATTCCCTACTGCATCAGCTGGGAGCCCTACCAGATTTTATCCACATGCCATATCTATTCAGGAGAATAAATGGTAGCCAGATATGCATGGCCACGCATAGCAGACACCATGTGATCTGCATCAATAGGCAGCATCATGCACATAGTCACTAGTGCAGTGCAAACTGAATTTCTTATGTCCTGGCTTCCCACACACATGACTCCCCAATCCAGTAATAAATTCACATTCAGAATAATAATCAACCAACCACATTGGCCAGCTAAAGACACACAAATGGAAAATAACAATCCACCAATCACGTTGCACCTAACCAATCACATACTGACCCCTCCCTTTATATTAACCTTATATAAAACTAAGAAAATTATGTACTACCTAACAGTTCTTTGATAAGAATGCTAATCCTTCATATAAAAGTTTTAAGACTGGTGTCTTAGTTCTCCAGGATTAAGAATGTCTCTCTTAAGGCATCATGTAGAAAACAGTCCGGAGCACAGTAGGTCCTGAGGCAGTGAAATTATTCTGTTCACCTTGATTCTATGTGAGGACAGCACATGTCTACTAACTTCTTGATATCTCTATTCATGCCATGGATACAGAGGGCAGCAATGTGCTTCCAAGAGAGCACAATCCCATGCTGACCAGCTATAATAGATGCTACTGCTAACATCTTAGCATGAAGAATACCCTAGTATACTAAAAAACTATGGTGTTTAGAACAGCTGATCCTGCATTTCAACAAGCAAATTTTATATGCTTCTGAATGGTTGACTTTATTTGGATATGTGATCACTCTCATTTCCAAACTGACACTCATTTGCATGTTCATTTTGATGTGACATGTAACTGCCAATTTTTCCACTAATTATGTCATACTACATTTGTCTCGATAACTCCACCCCCGTACATCACCACTCACCAAGCTATTTTATGTAACACACTGCGCTGTTTGTTTCTGAGTATCCCCTGTGATTGTGTCTCTGAGTGTGTGTGTGTGTGTGTGTGTGTGTGTGTGTGTGTGTGTGTGTGTGTGTGTGTGTGTATGTGTGTGTACTGAACAGAATTTTGAATAATCTGTTCATTATTCTATAACATATTATGCCAGATATAGACTACTTCTTCCATCCACAAATACATAGCCTATATCAACAGTGAACCAATAGGTAGTAGAACTATTTATCATCAATCATATAAAATTAATATACAGTAATAATAAAAAATATAAAATAATGTAACGTATAACCTATTTTATAACTACAGTAATAATATCCAAGGGTGTGTTACAGGGAAATTACAAACCTTGCTGGGGTGAGGAGGCCATCTGCTTGTGAATGACATCAGGTATCACGACACTCCTGGGTGGTGTGTTATTTCCCTAAAATGCCCACCACTTTGGGCATTATTATTTGCTTAAAAAACAGTACACACTGCTGAAATATATGTTGCAAAAATAAATACATTTAAAAAGTAAATAGTTTGATCTATTAATTACTGATTAATTAACAAATGCATTTTTGTACAATTAGTGACATGCTGAATATTTAATAGATTTATACAACTGACTTTGGACCTTTTACCCTCTCAGTTTCCACATTTTCATTTTTATACCTTCCCCAGTTCTTGCTTGTTAAATGTAAGCTGTCAACTTATAAATAAAAAGAAATGGAGATAGTGAGCAATGCTGCTTGACTCACAGTTTCATAACAAAGTTTCCTGAGTAGACTTTGCAGACTTTGCTGTAAGTTCAGGACATTTTACGCAATACTTTCACCACCTTAAATGACTCAGAAACATGTACTCTCTTTCATTTTAAACATGAACATCTATGGTAATCTCTTCATAGCTTTCTTTGCATCAAGAGACTGTCACCTCCCCCTCAAAATCCTACTACTCTTTTGCACACAGACAGAAAAAAAGGGTTAGAATGCAATTATTGCTTGTAGACATAATGCCTTTCATCAAATCTACCTGCCCATTACTTACTAAGGTCAGATATATCCACTCCAGGTTGATACAAACAGTACAATAAACATAAACACTGAAATGAGCACTATAAATCAAATGTCAGAAGACATCAAGTTGTGTGCTAGTACTGTGCAACCAAGCAGCATTAGTAAAAATACTAAGAAATACAGGTATTCATTTGTGTTTCAAAAGCTCTATTTTGTTCCGAAATAAAAAAAGAAAGAGAAAGGCTGAGGGAAAGGAGGAAAAAGATGTGGAGAAAGAAATGAGGTATGGAATTGTGGAACTGGGGAGAGACGGGGGTTAAAAAGAGATGAATAACATGAGGAGATGAGCATGAGATAGAGGGGAAGGGTGACAATGGTGTAAACAGAAAGGGGGTTAAGGATAAAAAGTGGATGAGGGGATAATGCTGCAAAGTATAGTAAGTGAAATTGGGGGGTAAGTTTATGAGAACATAAGTGATGATGTACAGAATGTGATTATGTGAAGGGAATAATAGTGGATGGGTTCTGAAAGTTTAGCTATGATGCCTTAGACATGGAGGCATTTTAAGGGTATTCCTGAATTTATAGAATGGAGAACAATTTTATGGTTGTTGGAAGTAAATCCATATTTTAGGGAATATTGCTGCAAAGCTGTGCTGATTGCACAAGCTGCCACTGAAAATTAGTTCACCTTTAGATAATTTGTCTATTTAAACAGAAATACTACCAATGACTTATTATTTGACTAATTAAGTGTTTGGATGTATTACTTAATTAAATTCATCTACCTATTATGTATTTAATATACAGTCATTAAAAGAATGCAAATGTATCTTTTTCAGCTGATTCTTTGATCTGTGAAAGTTGTTCAGGTGTTATGGGACACCGTTGCTCTAGCTCATCGAGGGACTGTAATCTGGTTAACGCAACATGCTTCATTACTCTTTATGATTCTGTTATTTGTAAGTATTCTGTTCACTGCTGGCATTGATGTTATACAACGTAATAATGCAAATTACTTTAAATTCAGAATGTTTAGCAATTTTGCCATATGTCTACCGTTATTATTATTATTATTATTATTATTATTTTGCAATGTCCTTTCTTAGGTAAATTCAGTGATTCGGTGATTTTTTAAAACAATTCTATTGTTTTTACTGAAACTGTAGCCTGTTTAGTGGCATATTGCATAGCTTACATTTTATTTGCTTAAAACAGACAATTTGTAAGACAAAATATTTTCAACAATTGTGGATTATGCTATAAGATAATTCATAGTTCCAGCTGTATATGTTAAACAAACATGATTACAAATGACTTTACATAGTACTGATGGAATGAACATAGTGGATGCTTTAATGTGCTTAACTGGATATAAAGCTATATTTAGAGTTCCACTGTAGAAAAAATATATAGAACTCGACTCATTTCTCAATAAAGGTGATATAGCAGAATTTAGCAAAGTCAAAAATATTCAATGAGCCTCAAAACATAATTTATTTAAATCATATGTCTTATGTTTGCTCCCACTGTTCAGAGAAGCTGTAACCAGAACTGGGCAAAGGGTGTAGCTGCCTCAGTTGCAGGCTATTACAGGGTGAATTCAGTAGTTACCAATAGGGTGAGAGTGCACTTAGAAGGTGTTTTTTATTCTTTAATGTCCTTAGCTTTGGGTTGAGGGGGGACCAGTATAGGGAGCTGCCTTGTTTACCAGATGACCTAGCTATGGCACTGCTGTTTACCTAGCATACTTAAAACACTTGAATCATTGATGTAAATTTCCAAGGAAGTATAAGAAAACAATCATAACCCGGTTAAAATTTTAAAGAATTGACTTAGTACTACAGGGTTATAACTGTTACAACACTGCACCTACTGGAACTGCTTAGCTCTTGGATTACCAAACTACTGCTTTCTTTTATATGCATACACTTATTTTTTATGCTAACAAAGTAAGCGCACTGGAGAAAGTGTCTTTTTTTCAGTGGTGACCCAAGAAAACTGTCTGCTTAAAGGACTTTTTTAGAGTCAAACAATAAGTAAGTGGAGGTGGAAGGACTTCATCCTGGACTTACAAGTAGAAGCCAACAGCCTTAATCCTCTGCTCTAACTGCCACACATGATGTGTGATATAGTAACAGTTCACAGGCAAAAATTTGTGTCAATTTCCATGATACAAAAGGCTTCTCTACAGGCTACAGAGTTCCTTTTCCCTCCGAGTTTCAGATGTCTATGTCATAAAACTCTCAGTATCAAAATAATGATAACTGTTTGCCATTAGAAATCACTGTCAGTGTGGTTTCTATGTATGCAATAGCCCTGATTCCTTTGTTTTGGTAGATTCTAACTAATTGATGTTTGTGCAGCCATGGAGTTGGTATATATAAGATCATAGGATCATAGGAGGTTATTAGGCTATTGGCCCCGAGGCTCTTATTAGCCTAGCCAAGAGTTTACCCATGTTTAGACAAGTCAGCTCCCAGATCCCCTGTCTAACAGGGACACAGGTGGAATCCCAGGAGTGTATTTTCTGTTTCTCATCCAGTTATACAGGTTGCGCTTAAAAAGGGATAATGAGGTACTTTGCTTGATGTGGCGAGGGAGTCTATTCCACAGATGGGGGAGTCTTTGGGACACAAATTTGTCCCGCCAACAAGTTCTATTGATATCATAGACCAGGTTGAGGTCGTGCATACGGTTTGCTTGAGTGAAGCTTGACTTGTGGATATGTAGCAGTCCCATCAAGGTGGGGTCTGAGATTGCTTTGTATGCCAGACAGATGTCACCTCTGAGGAGTCTGTATGAAATTGAGTAGGGGGACAAGACTTTTAGCATATCTGTGTAGGGTAGGTGTTTGAGGCCCTGGATTCTACTGGTGAGGAACCTCTGTTGTCTCTCCAGATGCTGCATGTGCTTTGTGAGGTGCATACCAAAGGGGGCATTATCTTCAATAATTGGCCTTATAAGGGAAGAATACAGGGATCTTATGACCTCTTTTTCCCTGGATGAGATACCCTTACTTATGAGGTGGGCCATATAGAAAGCTTTCCATACAGTGAAAGCAACATGGTGGTCAAAAGTCAGGTTGCTATCAACCTGGGTGTCCAAATCCCTCACTACTGATTGTGTACTTAGGACATTGTTATTAATGTGATAATATGTGAGGATATCACTCTCCCCAAAGGAGATGATGATACATTTTTTTGGAATTCAGTTTGAGGTCATGTTTCTGGCACCAGTCATTTGTTTGGGTGAGACCCACTTGGAGGATGTCAACATCACTTGTTGAATTGATGACTGTGCCCAGCTTGCAGTCATCTGCAAACTTGGTCAGCCATAGCCCACTAGTTTGGCCTGCACCTCACCTCAAAGAAGTATATCCCAAATAACAGATGCCCCAAGACCGATTCCTGGGGTCCACCACTTGCTACAGGTCTACTGCTTGAGGTGGCTTCCCCTATTTTGATTAGGTGGGTTCTATCAGTGAGCCAGTTTGCTAACCATCTGGTAATATATGGACTGATGCCTTCTTGAGAGAATTCATCTACTATGCCTGAGTGGGAAATAGTGTCAAAGGCTTTGGCCAGATCAAGGTAGGTGGTGTGCACCATCTTCCCCTCGTCCATGTCTTTGGTGACTGTCTCAAAGAAGTCGACTAGATTTAGCAGACATGACCTCCCCTTGACAAAGTCAAACTGTGTGGGGTCAAGTGTTTGGAGGTTGCCAATGTCCCTGTTAATGAGGTCCATGATAATCCATTCCATAGCCTTGCAGATCAGGCTATTTAGGCTGAAGGGTCTATAATTTCCTGGATTGGTGAACACTCCACCTTTGTGTAAAGGGATGACAGTGGCTGTCCTCCACTCAACTGGCACAAAGCTGGTACTCAGGCTTTGGTTGAATAGGGTGCCTAATGGTGCTACAAGTTCATGCCTGAGCTCATGTAGGATGCAGCCTGCAATGTTATTGGGTCCCATGGAGGCTGTATTTTTTGCCTTTGAGAGAGCAGTGATGACCTGTCCCCTAGAGATAAGGGGTGGGGGGCAGGTAGTGGGTATGTCCTGATTTACTGATGCAGGGGGAAGGAGGAGAGGAACTTTTGCTGAATCTATCAGCCAGTAGATTAGCTATGTCTACAACAGTTGTGTATGTGGTGTCCTTGATCATCAGTTCTAAACAGATTTGCATGCTTCCTTTGAGATTGCAGACATATGTGAAGAATGCCTTATGATTGTCTCTAGTAGATGTGCCCAATTTGGACTCAAAGTTGCTGTAGAGGATTTCACTAGTGTTCTTATTTGCTTGTTCAGGCTAAGGACAGATTGCTTCCAGTTGGGCACCTGCTCCTTCTTAGTCCTGGCCAGCAATTTTTTTTCCTTTTGTTATATAGTTTATTTATTGCAGATGTCCACCAGACAGGTTTACTCTTCCTTGCGGAGGATGATTTTGTCCTGTCAGGTATTCCTGATTCCATGCATCTATATAAATGCTTATACAGTACTTTGGTGTAGATTTGGATATTGGTGCCACTTCCTACAGTGGGGGAGGGGGGGGTGAAGCTGTTTATACCATCCATCAGGAGGCTGTAATCAGCTTTGGAGAAGTTTATTTGTTTGAGCCTAGCTGGGGGGGGTGGGGGGGTTGCGGTCGATGGTAACTTTGAAAGTGACAGCTTTATATTCTGATCTTACCAGGGAGAATGATACTGTAAGGGTGCTGCAGTGGTTATTCATGTTGGTTAATACCAAGTCCAAGATATTATCACGTCTTGTGGGGGTATCAGCTAACTGTTCCAAGGCATTTGCATTGATAAAATTGAGGAATCTCTGGGCATTTGTGTTCTGGCATGAGTCATTTTTCAAATCTATGGTTGGGTAATTAAAGTCACCCAGGATCAGGGTAAAGGGTTGAATTTTGATAGATTTGAAGAAGTTTAGATAGGTGGAGTAGGCATCTTGAGTCAAATTTGGTGGCCTATAATTTGAATAGAGGTCTTGTTAATGGTTAACTGTGCCTGAAATGTCTCCTGTGCATCATACTGTTTGACCAGCCTGGTGTTGTGTGTGTCTTTAATATATATTGAAATTCCACCTCCTTTGGCTTTGCTGTCCACATTTTGGGGTCTGAATGTATGATAGGATGAGTAACCAGGTAAGGCTGGGGTGCTCTCCGCAGCTTTGAACCAGGTTTGTGTCACTGCACAAATGTCAATATCTTCCAGGGTTAAGAATGCTTGAAATGAGTGCAGTTTCATGTTTAGACTCCTAGCATTTAGCAGCATGACATTTAATTTACATTTTGTTGAGATTTTTATGTTGGTAGTATCGACCTCATGACTTTTCCTAAAAAAGGCACTATGGGGAAGGCAAGGGCTTTTGCCAGAAGCCTGAAGCTCAAGTGAGACAGATGCAGACCATCTCTAGCAAAGCATCCTGGTCTGTTGATCATATCTTCCTAGGCTGTCAGACACTCGATCCCCCTGGAATGACACCAGAAAGTAAGCCAATTTTTTAAAGTCAATCATTTTCTGTTTGTATAGAGGCATCATTCTGGGTGACTGTAGAATGCTACTTAAGGCTAGGGACATACCTTCCTGGGGCACATATTCAGCAAGCTCACTCATGTCTGTCTTCATATAGTCCATGGTGGTACAGCTCAAGTCATTCACACCAACATGGACTATGACAAAGTCATAGCATTACCTGTTGTTGGGAGACTTAAGTGTCTATATAATGTGGTGGATTCTGGCACCTGACAGACAACTAACCATGATTTTCTTCTTATCCAGCCTGGTAAGAGGCACATCTGTGTGTCTCACAATGGAGTCTCCTATGACTAATATGTTGGATTTATGGTTATGCCTTAGGGGTTGCGAGACACTGGTTTGTGGACAATGCATGGTATGTGGTGTGGAGGGTTGTGGATTCTCATGTGTTTTTGCCTCTGAGGTTTCCTTTGTTTGGGTTTGTTTTTGTTGAGAATCTCTGCATAAGTGGATGTGTGTTGTTGTAGTTGTGGGAGATGTTTGAGGTGCAGTGATTGTATTGACAACCTTCTCGGTGCCAGATACACTGGCTTGTGAGGTAGAGACCATAGACTGTAACTGCTTTATCTAATTACATCTCTCACAAATTGTGTTCCTAGGTAGTAGTAGTAGATTGGAGCTGGAGTATAAGCTTGCCACAATATAGGGATCAGGTGTTATAGGAATTTGCTCCTTGAGGCAATGCTTACACTTCATTTGTTGGTGGCGTAGTGTTTTGTCTGCTTTTAAGTTCTTGAAGTTTCATTGTAAAATCAATATAAAATTCAGTATAACAAAATATAACTCGTAGTGAGTATGGCTAAGGAAATAAGCAATAGAGTGACTTGGAACAACAGAATGGATACCTCACAGTGGTTCAGGTGACTGACTTGTTAAGATGACTGATTTGGAGGTTTAGGATTCCATTCTGATCCCTGACCACTTTCTATGTGGAGTTTGCTTGTGCTCCCTATAATTTTGTGAGTTTTATGTGGGTAATCTAGTTTCTTCCCATCTCCCAAAAATATGATGGCAGATTGGCTACTCTAACATTTATTTACTTATTTTTTTTTCATTTACCATGGTAGTGCACTGGTCAGCGTATTGCAAAATGCTCAACATATTGCAATTACCAGTGCCCTCGTGTCCCAAGGCATGGCTGAAAAGGCCTCAAGATGACCAATTCACTTGCCTGCTTAAAGAATGAACAAATAAATACTTGTATAAATATATAAATAAGAAAGCAGAGTACCACAGTAAAGGTTAAAGCCACTGGTTTATGAATAATTGTAGGTAACTATGAACCTAAAATTCGAATAATGATGTCAGGAAACACAGAAAGTGAATAAAAACAGCAATGTAATTACACGTATGACACACAGGAGACACTCCAGGTGCAGTTAACCATTGACAAGACCCCTATTCAAATCATAGCAAGCTACAGGCCCCCAACTTTGACTCAAGATGTCATTGCCCACTCTCCCTATCAGGAACTCTTTGAATCTATCAAGATTCAACCCTTTATCCTGATCCTGGGTGACTTTAACTATCTAACTATAGATTGGAATAACTACTTATGCCAAAACACAAATGCCCAGAGATTTCTTGATTTCATCAATGCAAATGCCTTGGACCAGCTTGGGTGACACCTCCACAAGAGGTGATAATATCTTGGACTTGGTATTAACCAACATGAGTAATCACTGCAGCATCCCTACAGTGTTTTCCTCCCTGGTAAGATCCGACCACAAAGTGGTCACTTTCAAAGTCACCATCTCCACTGATGCCACCCCAGGTAGGGTCAAACAAAAAAACTTCCCCAAAGCTGATTACAACCTCCCGAGGGAAGGTCTAAACAGTTTCATAGCCCCCCTCCCCCTCCATAGAAACTGGCACATATGTCCAAACCTACACCAAAGTACTATATGAGAAATTATATAGCTGCACGGAATCAGGAATACCCGACAGGACAAAATCATCCTCCTCAAGTGCGAGTACACCTGTCTGGTGGAAATTTGCAATAAATGATCTCTATAATAAAAGGAAAAAAAATCTTGTCCAGGATAAAGAAGGAGTAGGTGCCTAATTGGAAGCAATCTCTCCTTAGCCTGATAAAGCAAATAAGAGCACTAGTGAAATCCTCCAAAGCAAACTTTGAGTCCAAACTGGCCACATCTACTCAAGACAATCATAAGGCCTTCTTCACATATGTCCACAGTCTCAAAGAAGCAC